>NC_054708.1:27735386-27797886 GCF_016097555.1 Gigantopelta aegis
GCCTACAATTTACTTCGTCAGAATACCGGGAACACTGTCTAAATAATATTGTTATAATACAGTATTAAAATATTTAAAGTCACATCAATCACATCAAGGTTATACAACAGAGCAGAAATAATATATTTACCAGTCCGGACGGACAACGTTCCCCTGGAACCTTCCTTTCGCGGTACTCCCCCTATCATGTGAATTTTCGACAGCGACCAAGACGACATTTTTTCTTAGATGGTCAGACTAGCTGTCGCCAACCGCTAGGAAACAAGGTCGTAAAACAGAACTCGCGGAGGTATTACGTAATTACTGGCCACATGGCATCCACACCTGGTCTGGGTGTGTATTAGAGGGTACGGTCGCGCGTATATATTACGTAACAAAGCCCACCTGGTCTTAAGTGAATATTGGGAACAGCTCGACCACCGTCGCGCGGTGGTATTACGTAACCACGTTGCACACAGCCCTCTAAAACCATTAACATCGCCACAGGCGAAATAAAAATAAGAGCATGTTCCGTCACACACACCCACCTCAAAAAGGATATTTCCTCTACTCTAGGAATAGGGAAATATACTACATTTAAAACAAAATGTGCGTTAACCGACGCATCCGGGCATTTATAACACATAGTAATAAGGTGACTACCAGTAATCACACTGAGTCTCTGAGTCCCTGGTATACAATAGTATATATAAAAACAAAAACAGAAATCAAGAATGTCAACACATTATCATAACGTTCAACTTCGGGACAGGGCATCAGCGATTACATTGGATGTGCCCTTGATGTGTTCAATGGTAATTGGGAATTCCTGCAGAAGAAGACTCCATCTCAAAACTCTCTGGTTGGTGGCTTTCATTCTGTGAATGAAAGTGAGCGGATTATGGTCCGTAAAGACAACCACTTGATGCACTGCCGATTTCACGTAGATCTGAAAATGCTTCAGAGCTTGTACCATGGCCAAAGCTTCCTTCTCTGTAGTGGAATAGTTCACCTGGTGTTTGTCAAACGTTTTGGAGAAGAAATAGACAGGATGGTCCAGTCCATTTTCGTCTTCCTGGAACAGCACAGCTCCAGCTCCCACGTCACTGGCATCCACAGCCAGATTGAAAGGCATTCGGTAGTCTGGTGCTGCCATCACGGAAGACGAGAAGAGCATCTGCTTGAGACGGTTGAATGACTTCTCGCATTCATCTGACCACTGGAACTTCGTTTCCTTCTTTAGCAGCGATGTGATGGGGGCAGCTACCGTCGCAAATTTAGCACAGAAACGACGATAATAACGGCCATACCAAGGAACCGGCGAACTTCACGACGGTTGGTCGGTGTAGGATACTGGCTGATGCTTAGTGGCTTGGCCTGCAGTGGAGAGACGCAACCATGTCCGACAGTATGACCTAAGTAGGTCACTGAAGCTTTCACGAATTCACATTTGCCCAGGTTCACAGTCAAGTTAGCTTTCTGTAGGCGACTGAATATTTGTTGTAACCCGGTTAAATGTTCATCCCAAGTGTCGGTGGCTAACACCACATCGTCCAGATACACACTGACGTTTTCTAAGTCTGATAACACCTGGTTCATCATCCTTTGAAAGGCAGCAGGGGCAGTCTTCAAACCAAACGGCATCACTCAGAATTGGAAGAGGCCGTCAGGTGTGATGATCGCCAAAAAAAAAAGTAGCTTCCTCCGTTAACGGAATGGCATAAAAAACCCTTCAGTAGGTCCAATTTGGTGATGTATTGAGCGTGTCCA
Organism: Gigantopelta aegis; assembly: GCF_016097555.1. Taxonomy (NCBI): domain Eukaryota; kingdom Metazoa; phylum Mollusca; class Gastropoda; order Neomphalida; family Peltospiridae; genus Gigantopelta; species Gigantopelta aegis. The sequence goes on from NC_054708.1 coordinate 27,737,136, forward strand.
ACTCGGTCGATGCAATCGTCAAGGCGGGCTAGAGGGTAGGCATCTGCCTTGATGAGTTGATTCACGCGACGTAGGTCAGCACACACCCGAAAACTGTTATCTACCTTTTGAATCAGTATAACAGGTGATGCCCACTGACTGTTTGATGGTTCCAGAATGTCGTGTTCCAACATGTAATCTATCTCCTTTTTCAGTGCCGCACGTTTTACAGCATTTATCCGATAGGCATGCTGTCGAATCGGTGTAGTGTTGGGTTCCAAGCGCACATCCTGGATTAAGGTATTGGTAACCGTTGGAAAGTCCTGACAAATGGAAACATTGTCTTGTATCAACGTAGTCAACTTTGCTCGCTGGGGGCTGTCAAGGTGCTGTAGATAGGAACTCAAGTCTGCTAGAATCTGGCTGTTGGTTAACTTGATCTCTGCAGTCTTGACGTCATTACAGGAAATTGAGTGACTCTCAGTTTGGACAGGCAACACTGGAACTATCGGCAGTCTGTCAAAATAACCTTTTAGCAAATTGATGTGACAATACCTACTTTTCCTAACCCTATCAGGAGTGTTTATCACATACCCTGTCTCATTAACCCTAGTTAGTTCGGTCGCCTGCCACAACCTATCTCTAACTCTCCCTACATAAATCAGCAGGTTTTCTGCATTATTGTTGTCTAACCAACTATCTTTTACCCCTTTGAGAGGGCCTCGGCCTGAATGTCCATAGACTAACTCAAATGGGGTGAATCCTAAGGATTCTTGCTTAGCATCCCGTGCTGCGAACAACACGAAAGGAATTGACTGGTCCCAGTCAGTACCATTATCGAAACAATGGCAGCGGAGCATACTTTTCATGCTCTGGTGGAAACGTTCTATTGCGCCCTGGCTCTCAGGGTGGAATGCAGAAGAACGAATCTGTCGTATATCTAACATAGACAGTATTTGCTGGATTAACTTGCTCATAAAGTTCGTACCCAGGTGGCTTTGAATTTAACCTGGTAAACCCGTATACGTGAAGTACTTAAGCAGCACACTAGCTACAACAGACGCCGTAACCTTCCTTAAGGGAATCGCCTCTGGAAAACGTGTAGTTAAGCACATAATTGTTAACAAGAATTGGTTGCCTGAACACGTTTTCGGTAATGGCCCCACGACATCTATCAACACTTTTGAAAAGGCTTCCCCGACTATGGGAACCTTCTGCAGGGGATAGGGAGGAATTAGCTGATTTGGTTTGCCCACAACCTGACACACATGACATGACATACAATGCTTAATGACATCTGCAAACATTCCCTTCCAATAAAACTCTGAGGCAAGTTTACTATGAGTCTTATTCCACCCTAAGTGGCCAGCAAACACGTCCTCACGTGCTAACAATAACAATGACGGACGGTACTTAGAGGGCACCACAATTCTACATCTTGTCACACATTCCTCACTATCAGGCACAACCTTCTCCACACTCTTATTCATTAATACTCCCTTGTCCATATAATAACCTGACATCTGATCCTCCATCTCACCCTCAGTTAACAGTGTAGTGCGAGCTGCCAACAAACTTGGATCAGCCCCCTGCTCTAGGATTAACTCTTGTCTATTACAAGGTAAGTCCCCTCTATCAAACACAACTGGTTCATGTCGCCTCTGCGGGAGATCAACAGGTTCCACCACATTTAGTTCCTCAGTTGACGTATCTACCATTTTACTGATAACCTCACCCACTCCAATTTCATGGCTCACACACGTATCAGACAAATCACAAATATCCTCTGGGTCTCGTGTTACCCTTCTGGCGATAGCCCTAGTCATTACACACGCAGGATATCTAGTCTCATCAACCTCACACTCTTCTATGGGTAAAGGGCTGTCTTCAATTAACAATTGGTCACATTGCGGCTGACAACACTGACTAGTCAAATCATTACCCAACAAAACTCCTATGTTTTCAAAAGGCAAGTCCTTCACAACACCCATAATGACTGGTCCCGTCACAAACTTCGAACACAAGAAAACGTTATGTAACCGGACAACCATATTTTCTCCAGTAACTGAGGTTAAAGCCAAACTACGTCCTGTATCTGAATTCTCAATACCAGCTAAACACACCGACGTGATAAGTGACTGACTACACCCTGTATCTCGATAGATTTATATTGCCTTAGGACTCAATTCTTGTTTCTCATCACAAACCATACCAGTGGACACATACGGGTTTACTTTCTCTGCCATAGGACTAACCATTAACTCTCTCGCTAACGGAGCTGACCTCACTAAACCGACCACTTGCGCATTATCGCGTTTCCTTTTAAAACAGTGCCCGACAAGATGGTTATCCTTTTTACAATAACTGCAATGTGGACGAAAAGTTCGTGCATTGGCTGATAATGTATGCTTATCCTTACTTTGCCCACCAGGTGCATTCCTTGCCTGACTAGCTGACCAACTAGATGACTCTCCCCGATAGTTACTTTACCGGGAAAAACCTGGCTGAAATGTCTTCTTATCACCCTGTTGTATAGAGCTACCCTGTACTGCCTGAGCTTTGTGTATTAACACGTAATCATCTGCCACTATGCCTGCATCCTCTATCTTTTTGATATCACAATCCTCTAAATGAATACGTAAGCTCACTGGCAACCCATTTTTAATGTCCTGTAAGATCAACAACTCCCGTAACTCGGTATATGACTCTACCTGATGAGAAACCATCCATTTATCAAACATCCCTGCCTTCTTAGCCACAAACTCACTATAAGACTGACCCTGCGTTTTTCTCAACTCGCTATACCGTAAACGATAATCCTCAGGTCGTAATTCATAAGCCCTCAACACTGCCGCCTTAACTAGGTCGTACTGACTTGCTCGCTCATCACTCATTGAATTATAAGCTACGCTAGCCTTCCACTTAAACTTAGACACGGCTAACAATGGCCATTTAGACTGCGGCCAATTTAGCTGCTTAGCGGCCCGTTCAAAAAGTTGGAAGAACATAGCTACATCCTGGTCGTCAAATACAGGCACTGATCTATAAGCCTCCGACATATTAAACCCATTTCCTGCTTCCCGTCTAACTTCTTCAGTAATCAACTTTAACTCATGTTCCACTTTTAATTTTGCTAACTGGAATTCTCTATCCCTATCTCTCTCTTCTCTCTCTCTCTTTCTTCTCTTTCTCTATCTCTATCTTCTTTCTCTCTCTCTCTCTCTCTCTCTCTCTCTCTCTCTCTCTCTCTCTCTCTCTCTCTCTCTCTCTCTCTCTCTCTCTCTCTCTCTCTCTCTCTCGCTCTCTCTCTCTCTCTCTCTCTCTATCTAATGCACGTTATTCTCTTTCGTACGCAAGTTTTTTAAAAGCTAATTGTTGTTCCACACTTAACTCATTTATCTCTATCTCTGGAACAATCTCACTGTCTTCCATAACAGGACTATCACCAAAAACTTCCTGGATAATAATTGTCCTTATATCTCCTAATGTTTTAGCTGATGTTAAATCAATTTCCCGCTCACTCGCGATTTCAACTAACTTGGCCTTACGTGCTCGCTTAATCTCCACTACACTGAGCGTAGGCCTATCCAGGAAATTTTTATCCATGTTTAGATATGACGCACTTATTATTAATTAATTTTCTAGTGAACAACGTTGCTACTTCTAGTTAATTTGTAAAAATAATTTATAAAGCCCCCATTTACAAACAATACTTTTTTAAATATGCATGTCCCGTTTCAGATCCGGGACGAGCGCCCCAATTTTCACTCCTGTCACGGGGATCCTATAATACCCGTAACTGAATAAAACACGATTATCCAAATATCTCTCCTAACTGTATATCTATTAGATCTCTCTGTATCGGGCAGTGTATACCCGAGTAGCTCGGCTCTAGGTATAAACAGAGATAAGATCTTATATAAAGTATGTATAATATAGCACGTTTAGTTCACTAGAAAACACAACAAAACACAATACACTTTGGAATCTGTATTAACCTTAAGCTGACAAATATATTTGCCGCAGTTAATTACTTACAACAACAATAATAATAACAACCCGGAACTAATCACTTAATTAGTTAATCACTAGGTGTCTAGTTTACACAATATTCTAATCACTTCACCGTGATACAACACACCCACGTGTGATAATTGAGAAACGCTTCCAGGGGAACTTAATTAATAAAGGAATTACAACTCTATTCCTACTTGGTTAATTTCTAATTAACTCGTAACTACTCATTCAGTAACCTTGAAATACCGAATTAATACTGGTACCTATCACAATAAAGACAATAACATACAGTTTACCTAGGTCCTCTAGGATGACCGGCTAAGCTTTATATTTTTAGAACAGTGAAGCCTACAATTTACTTCATCAGAATACCGTGAACACTGTCTAAATAATATTGGTATAATACGGTATTAAAATATTTAAAGTCACATCAATCACATCAAGGTTATACAACAGAGCAGAAATAATATATTTACCAGTCCGGACGGACAACGTTCCCCTGGAACCTTCCTTTTGTTTCTCCCCGATATATCTAAAATCCTAGCTATTTATTACAAAAATCCGAATATCGCCTGGGGGCACATCGCGGTACTCCCCCTATCATGTGAATTGTCCACAGCGACCAAGACGACATTTTTTCTTAGATGGTCAGACTAGCTGTCGCCAACCGCTAGGAAACAAGGTCGTAAAACAGAACTCGCGGAGGTATTACGTAACTACTGGCCACATAACCTCCACATCTGGTCTGGGTGTGTATTAGAGAGTACGGTCGCGCGGAGGTATTACGTAACAAAGCCCACCTGGTCTTAAGTGCATACTGGGAACAGCTCGACCACCGTCGCGCGGTGGTATTACGTAACCACGCTGCACACAGCCCTCTAAAACCATTTACATCGCCACAGGCGAAAAAAAATAAGAGCATGTTCTGTCACAGTATTGTATTGTATTATATTCAAGGGTCTATTATATTATATTATATTATATTATATTATATATTATATTATATTATATTATATATTATATTATATTTATTTTTTACGTTATTTTGCCATATGATTGCCACTGGTTACATTATAGGGCTATGAGACATGGAGGGAAAACAAAAGTTGAATGTGTGGAATACAACACAGTAGCATAATTTGGCATCCATGTTCAGCGCTGAAATTAAGATGCATAATGGTATTTTATTTTATTCCTTAGTCACATTATCATCTAGTGGCGGGTTTTCGGGTCTGGGTCGAGTTTGACCCCCGAATGAATGAATGAATGAATGTTTAACGACACCCCAGCACGAAAAATACATCGGCTGTTGGGTGTCAAACTATGGTAAACGCAAATCTGACCCCCGAGTACTCGAGTCCAAAATTTTAGTCCTCATTTAAATTATGCGAAGCCAGTTAAGATATTATGATATTCCTACCTTATAAATTCATATGCTAAGGGGAGCTAACCAAAAACTCTCCTTGAACTAGTTTCAGGGAAGTGATGAGGTGCGGGAGTGATGGCTCCCATTAAACGACCAGGTCTTGTAAATAATTTAAGTTGATTGAAAATAAAGCCACCCACGACAAAGAAAGTTAAGCACATGCTAGATGAAGATCCCGTAATAGAGGATCATTTTGAAGGCTTTTGAGGCATTCTTTTCAGCATTAGTTTATTTCCATCTGTCTCAGCGTTATTGTGAACCGGCAGACGACTTTTGTAGATTTGAAATTGTAAATGGCAGAAATGGTAAAGGACTTTCAGTCGGGAGTAGTGCAGATCTATGCCTTGGAGGTTGACAGGCAGCAGCAGGAATTAATGACGGAGTGTCCATTATATTGTAACAGGTCTCTATTGATGAACGCCTCTAGCGTACTGCAAGTCAGGGTCTGCATGGCTGATGACAAGACCAGTTTGATTTTAGACAAAGTGCAGAGAACATAAAGTTCAGTACCCTTATTAGTACACACGAATTTTTATAAACCACTGTCTGTGTTTCTCTCTCTCTCTCTCTCTCTCTCTCTCTCTCTCTCTCTCTCTCTCTCTCTCTCTCTCTCTCTCTCTCTCTCTGGCTCTGGCTCTGTGTGACTCACTCTTTCTTAATAAAATTCTCTCTCTCTCTCTCTCTCTCTCTCTCTCTCTCTCTCTCTCTCTCTCTCTCTCTCTCTCTCTCTCTCTCTCTCTCTCTCTCTCTCTCTCTCTCTCTCTCTAGGTATGTGCTATCCTGTATGTGCAATGGTGCATATAAAAGATCCCTTGCTACTAATGGAACAATATAGCGGGTTTCCTCTCTATGACTGTGTCAAAATGACGTTATGTTTGACATCCAATAGCCGATGATTAATAAATCAATGTGTTCCAATGGTGTCATTAAACAAAACAAATTTCGTCTTCTTTTTTCCTTCTTTCTCCATTCACGACGCACTTAACACATTTTATTTACGGTTATATGGCGTCGGGCATATGGTTAAGGACCACACATATATTGAGAGAGGAAACCCGCTGTCGCCACTTCATGGGCTACTCGTTTCGATTAGCAGCAAGTGATCTTTTATATGCACCATCCCACAGACAGGGTAGTATATACCACGACCTTTGATATGCCAGTCGTGGTGCCCTGGCTGGGACAAGAAATAACCCAATGGGCCCACCGACGGGGATCGATCCCAGACCGTCCGCGTATCGAGCGAGCGTTTTACCGTTGGGCTACGTCTCGCCCCCACTACTGTTGAATGAGACACGAATTCATTAATGAACAGTATTCTTTCACGACATGTTATGACAGCCGTAAATTAAATTAATTAAATACATTCATATCACTGCTTTAAATCTCGCACAATTTTGGGGGCGGTATATTTTACAGTCATGTTCTCATTAAGCAAGACGTAAATACGCAATTGCGTTTTCTGCAAGGTCTGCGTTCGTGTAATTCGCTACACAGTCTACACACACAATCGTGGTACGGTTCGATTTTCGCGTCAACTTGATTGAGTTCTGCACTGTAAGCCGTGCACACTAGGTCATCCTGGGTTAGACATGATGTCAGCACGCATGACGCAAGATGCAGACACGAAGTCTAGGCATCATAAATATTTGAAAATATTACAACCACCGAACCGTCGTATTAAAAAAAAAATGTATTGTGTTCTTATATATATTTTGTAGTGAGCTTAAATTGCATCACGGGTTGCATTCATTCATTCATTCATTCATTATACCGACGCCATATAACCGTAAATAAAATGTATTGAGTGCGTCGTTAAATAAAAAAAAATTCTTCATTCATTATACTTATTTTTCGTGCTTCTATCCAATTAAGGTTCAAGCACGCTGTCCTGGGCACACACCTCAGCTATGTGGGCTGGCTGTCCAGGGCAGAGGGTTAGTTATTTGTTATTAGTGGGTAGTGAGAGAAAAAGAGGGTGTAGTGGTCTTACACCTACCCATTGAGTCGTTAAAACTCGTTCTGGGTAGGAGCCGGTAACGGGTTGCGAACCCAGAACCTACCAGGCTTATGTCTGATGGATTGACCACGACGCCACCGAAGCCGGTTCACGAGATGCATTGATTACGTATGTTTTATAGTGCGACAATTAAAATTAAAATTAGCTCCACTATTACCTGTGGATCTAACAGCAGCCCGTTGGAGCTCATGTCCAGCTGACCTTTGATTCGACCAGTCAAAACCTTACTTGCAAAATCATGCCAGTGATTTGAAAAGAATTTGAAATTATTCGGGTTTATGCCGAGGGTATACGAAATAATTCGAGTGAATTACGCAGTATGCCGGAAATTTTTTTAATATAAAATTTTATATAAAATTCGTTTCAAGACGAAAAACCCCCAAACGTGATTGTATAGCCATAAAATCTCTTTATACTAGTATACAATACAGAGTTTATTACTGCACTTTCCCCCCTGTTTCTTCAATGTTGAAATAGACCAACAAGTTCGCCTATTGCATAGATAGTCTCGACCGATAATTTTAGAATTTGTATGCTCCCGAATAACGTTATAAAAGGCGAAGTGTACTTGGTCGATATGTAAATTGTTATTTATAGATGAAATGTCACCTGGACATGGGAGTCCACGCAATGCTGTTAGATCTACTGGCGAGACCAGTAGAGCTAATTTTAATCAGATTGATAGTGCGAACTTATTAAAGCTTTGACTGGTTTTCGGGCTGTCAATTTTGTTTAACATGAATCGCCAAAACCAATCTAGTGCTTCGTAACACCAAACAGTGCTTGAATCGGGTAAGTAAAACAGACAGATAGACAGACAGATAGTTTATTAAAGTCTCACCTCATTACAACAGAATAAAATTTAGCATATACATAAAACATGTCCATTCAGTACCAGAGGCGGATTATGCATTAGGTAAGGGGTGGGGGGGGGGGGGGGGGGGATTTTACGTTGATATCAATTTAGATCTACGTGGTGGGTTTTTTTTGGGGGGTTTTCGCCGGGGTGGGTGGGGTGTGTGTGTGTGTGGGGGGGGGGGGGGGTCCGTGCAACTAGGACTATAATCCGTCCCTGTTTAGTACATAGGTTCGTAGTATGAACGCTTGACTGGTTCTCGCCCTGTCATATTCATTTAATGTGAAGCGCAAGCACCAGGCTAGTAATAGTTACGTAGCACCATGGAGTGCTGATATCAGTTGAACGAGGTGCAATATGCTTGGCAATCATAATCATTTCGGTTCAGCTTAGTAGTGGAACGTAGCTCAGTGGTACAGCGCCGTTTGAGGGCCCATTGGGCTATTTCTCGTTCCAGCCAGTGCTCCACAACTGGTGTAACAAAGGCCGTGGTATGTACTATCCTGTCTAAGGGATGGTGCATATAAAATATCCCTTGCTGCTAATCGAAAATAGTAGCCCATAAAGTGGCGACAGCGGGTTTCCTCTCTCGGTATCTGTGTGGTACTTAACCATATATGTCTGACGCCATATAACCTTAAATAAAATGTGTTGAGTGCGTCGTTAAATAAAACATTTCCTTCCTTCGTTTCAGTTTAAATGTATGTCTCGTGAGGTGCTTGCTTCGTAGGGTCGAATTGTCTGTGGACCCAATCTCTTATTGGGTTTTCCCCCGTCCTCACTAGTGCGCTACGATTTGTATAAAAGCAGTGGTGTGTGCTGTCCTGTCTATGGAAAAGTGCGTCTAAAAGATCAATTGCTTCTAATGGAAAACAAATGTAGCGGGTTTCCTCTGAGACTTCATGTCAAAAATTATCAAATGTTTGACATGTCATCCAATAGCCTATAAGTCCATGTGTTCCAGTGGCTTCGTTAAACAAAACTTTACTTTGGATGAAGTGTGTTAACTTACTCTTTGACTGTGATGTTTGCCTAAATATTAATTCTTCAGACAATGAAGTGAATTTGTCAAGCTTTCGACAGCCTGTTACGACGCAATCGAAAAAACTCCCGAATGCGTAGATAAACTTCTAAATTGCGCAGGCTTTAAATCTCACTAATTTGGGCGCAGCAGGTTTTTATGTCAGTTCTGAGCACAGCGAAGTCTTTTTATCACAGTCATGTTGTCAACAATTGCTGAAGAGTTGTAGATATTCAGAAATAGATTTCAAGTTACTGTAATCCAATTAAAGCTTTACATTTCACTTATTTTTCAATGGTTTCCTGACGTGAAATGCTTTTGAAGTCAGTTTATGTGTACTTAATTTGGACAGACGCATGTGCAGAGTGGATGGGGAGGGGGGGGGGGGGGGGGGGGAGAGAGTTGAGGGTCGAAGAATTTTTAAAAATATATATATATACCTGGGCAGTGTGACCCGAACCCCCTATACACTTCTTCCGCCACAGTCTAGATCCCCCAGTATAATCCCCCCACACACACACACATGCCTGCTGGGCGTCATTTGGGCAGGTATATTTTGGGCATAATATTTTATCTTCTTGACTTTAAGGCAGTTTAAAGCGTGGACTGTCGAATGCTATTTGCAGGTTGCGTTTGTTCACTACAGAAGCTAATGATCAAGCGATAGCAATGACCGAGTTCAGACAGACCGAGCAGAAAAAAGACAGCTAGACTGGTTTATGCGTTTCACGGTAAATCAAATGGCCACGTCGAGAATCAATAAAATAGTTCGCGAACGTTAGCGTAACGTTTGCTATGCTGCTATCAGCGAGGTCGAGCAAGAAAAAAAAATTACGTCCGCTAGACTGATTTATGCGCTTCACATTAAACCAAATGGCCACGTCGGGAACCAGTCAAGTAGTTCGCGAACGTTAGCGAAACTTTTGCTTTCTGAACTTGGACCACAGCTGCGTTCAGCTAACCGAGCGAAAAAAAGAAAACGTCCGGTGGACTGGTTTATGCGCTTTACGGTAAACCAAATGGCCACGTTGGGAATCAGTCAAATAGTTCGCGAGCGTTAGCCAAAAGTTTGCTTTCTGAACTTGGGGCTGGTCTTTAACTTCTCCACAGAACTATCCTCTCATTCTGAGTTAGAGTTGGTATCGGGATACAAGCCCAACAACCACCTGGAATACAAAAAAAAAAAAAAAAAAGGCGATGGCGTAATCGCTGCCCCATCGAGGCTGGTATTGAAATATTGATTCTATCATGCCAGGAGTAGAATGATAAATGCCGCATAAAGAAGATATGCTGCCTCGTAAAGGAAACGAACGCGTCCTTTATTACCTCATGGATTATTGTGGCATGATGAAGAGATGGGCATCGGTAGTGGTTGAACCGTTGGGTTTGAGGTTGGTAGGTGCTGGGTTCGCGTCCCAGTACGGGCTCCAAACCAGAATGAACGCTACATGGGTTTTTTGTTGTTGTTTAACGACACCACTAGAGCACATTGCTTAATTAGTCATCGGATATCAGATATCAAACATTTGGTAATTCTGACACATATTCTGCAGAGAAAATCAGCTACATTTTCCCATCAGCATCAAAGCATCTTTTATATACACTTACACACAGACATGACAGCACATACCATGGTATTTGATATTCCGTATATAGTGCAGGTGTAAAACCACTACACATATTGTTGTTTTCAGCTAACCATAAACCCCGTATTCTGGACAGACAGCCCAGAGCACAAACAGGACAGGATATACCACCACTTTTAATATACTGGATGGACCTGGAAAACCTACTGGGTCCACCGAAGGGGTTGGAACCAACAATGCGTACACCTCAGGTTTCCGCTCTAGATACCGACTGAGCTAGATCCTCCCCACTAACTGGATAAAAGCACGAACATAAATGTATAGGTGAAGATAACACACGCCAAAAAGTTAAAAATTAGTTTTATTTAACGACACAACTAGAGCACATTAATTTAGTAATCATCGACTACTGGATGTAAAACATTTAGTTATTTTGACATAGTCTTATAGAGGAAACCCGCTACATTTGTTTCCATTAGTAGCAAGGGATCGTTTATAACCACTATCCCACAGAGAGGATAGCACATACCATGGTCTTTGATATACCAGTCGGGCTGCACTGGCTGGAACGAGAAATAGCCCACATACAGGGATTGACCCTAGGCCGACAGCGCTTCACCACGACTGCTATGCTACGTTTCGCTCTCAGAAGAAACATTATTATATTATATTGTTTTCATACAGCATCACAAGTAGAAATGTACGGCTTCAGCCTAAAATGCAATCAATAGAACAATAATACGTAAACATTTGATACATGGGGGCATTAGCCATCAACTGTCATCTGATCTTCCGTTGGCTTCAGGAATACATTTCCACTGCTTCCGCTGGTATCCATTACACATGTTCAAGGTTGACAGACCTGCCTCTTTCCGACAGAATATAAACTAGAATGTTTTAACGACGATGGCTGTCAACACTAAAAATAGAAGTAACACAAAGAAAAAAGTTAAGCACCCCTAGATATAATTAGTACTGAAATAGCCCCATTCGTAAAAACTGCAAATTACGTGACGAATATGTCAAGAATAGTGTTCCATCGAAATAATAGGAGAGTACAATGACAACTGTGACATCCCACAACAGAACGACATGCACGTGCATCATGCCACCCATGCTTTGCTCAAAATTTAGTATCAATGCACTGCAATTTTTGACATTTAACATCACTGTCTTGCATTGTTGAAGTTTAATCGTTGAATATGGCACGTCGACGGTTATCAGAGGCCCAAAGATGGCGTATTATTGGTATGCATGCGACCGGCATGACCTTCAAAAGTATAGGATATCAACTGGGGTATCATTACACCGTAATCAGCAGACTGATACGAAAACACGGGCATACCAATGCTGTAAAGGATCTCCCACGGTCAGGGAGACCGCGCATGACGTCACAGCGCGAAGACAGGGCCTTGCTTCGGTTCGTACGTCATCAACCCTTTGCTACATCTCCTGTTCTGAAGAGCCAATGGTTACCCAATAGACGGATGTCAGCCAGAACAGTGAGGAATCGTCTGAAATGTGTGGGATTGAAGGCCAGAAGGGTCAACAAGCGTCCCTTTCTTGCTGATCATCATGAGAGACGCCGTTTAGCGTGGTGTTTGGCCCGGAGAGTTTGGAATCTGAGATACTGGCGAAGAGTCCATTGGTCCGACGAAAGCCGGTTCCTGCTCCATGTCACAGATGGCCGGTTGAGAGTTTGGAGGCATAAAAATGCTGCCTACACACCCAGGAACATACGACCTACGACCCCGTATGGTGGAGGTTCAGTAATGGTTTGGGGTTACCTGTCACATGATTGTAAGCTGGATCTTGTCACTATCCAAGGCAACCTCAGTGGTGATCGGTACATTCGTAACGTCCTGCAACCAATTGTTGTGCCGTATTTTGACAATCATCCACTCGCCACCAGACCTCTGTACTTGGATGACAACGCTAGGCCACATCGTTCCCGAGCAGTAACAGCTTTACTCCAAACTGAAGCTGTGACGACCCTGCCCTGGCCGGCCATGAGTCCTGACCTAAACCCGCTAGAGCATGTTTGGGACATCTTGGGGCGTCGAGTACAGGCACCTGTACAGACTCTGGCACAATTAGAGGCAGCTCTTCATCGAGAATGGCAGCAGTTGCCCATGCAGCAGATCAGACGACTTACAGGAGGGTGCAAGCTGTCATCAGGGTACGTGGCGGGTTTACCCGCTATTGATGATTTGTGTCATGAATGTCATTTGTGGACGTCAAATGATATTTTTCATCATCAGTCATAATGTTGACTTGTGTTTCTGACTCTGCACCTCCATACTTATTGTGTCACAGTTTTTTGCTCAAATACAGAATATTGGAATTCTTCCCAGAATCATGATTAAAATTTCAAAACTGGATACACTTGTTATGTTTTCTTACTGTCAAAGATGTATTCTTGTAAAACACATTTGTTTTTCCGAGGTTATGTTAACAGGCTTTCAACGCCAAACCTCGTAAGACAAGTCATTGTGAAAAATACAGGGGGTGCTTAACTTGTTTCTTTGTGTATATATTGAACAAACCTTTGTGAGATATGTTGAGGTTAGGTCGGGTGTCGTCTAGTGCGTTTTCTGTTTATAATTATCTGATAGATAGATAGAGAGAGAGAGAGAGAGAGAGAGAGAGAGAGAGAGAGAGAGAGAGAGAGAGAGAGAGAGAGAGAGAGAGAGAGAGAGGGGGAGGCAGGGAGAGAAATACAGAGAGTGTGAAAGAGAAGGGGGGGGAGGAAGGGATTATATATATATATATATATATATATATAGGAGAGATATCTAGAGAGGGAGGAAGAGAGAGAGAGAGAGAGAAAGAGAGAGAGAGAGAGAGAGAGAGAGGAGAGAGAGAGAGAGAGAGAGAGAGAGAGAGAGAGAGAGATAGCAAGAGAGAGAGAGAGAGAGAGAAAATGAATTAGAGAGGCAGAGAGACAGATACAGAGAGAGACAGACACACAGAGACAGAGAGAGTTCTTAATGTTATAAATTGAAGATTTTGACATTTCTGACGATAAAACGGTCATTAAGTACTGTGTCTAAAATGAAGATAGTGTTTTTTTAATCTGATGCCACAGACGTTTATTTTTATTATTTTGGAATTAACTCGTAACATTAAACTTATATGTGGGAGTAGCCAGTGTGATTTCCTGTTTCAATCTCTGGACCCGGTGTCAAAATAATCTCAATGCAATGAAATATTTTATTATTGCCGCGCTCCACACATCTATTTTGTAACATGGCGTCGGACATAATGGTAAAAAACACACACATAATGAAAGAAGAAACGCGCTGTCGCCACTCTATGGACTACACATTTTTGTTACCAGCTAGGAACGGGTTTTTTTTATTACCCAAGCGGTCACTCATAACAGTAAGAAAATGACGTCATATAGTTTAAAGAGTTTGCGTTTACGGCTCTCTGTTTTTGGTGTTAAATTTATAACAAAATGTAATTTTAATGCAATTCGTTATAGATTTATTTTAGCAGAGTAATGAGAACTTGTGTGTTTGAAAATTATCTGTGAACGTGATTAAATTACAAAGTGTAAAGAACGGTGTGTAAAATGGTTTACATCCATTCTATACATGTACATGCATGTGTGTTGAAAATAACGGCTTTCAGAAAAACAATAGCTGTGGTAAGAAATAGAATAACAAACTCGATATCAGTTATTATCAAATGTATGTCCCTCGTGAAATAATTTTCATTTGTCACTCGCTAAAGCTTGTGACAACTGAACATTATTTCACGAGGGACATACATTTTATAATAACTGGTAACTCGTTTATTATCCTCTATACATGCACTATCCCACTGACAGAATAGTGGGTCACTGACTGGAACCAGATATAGCTCAATGGGCCCATCGACGGGGATCGATCCTCGCTCAATCGCGCATCTGCCAATAGATTTACCATTATGGTACGTACTGACATGTGCTGCGGTGCTATGGAACAATTACCTGTATTCCTCTCCTACATCATGGTTGTCATACTCAACAAAATTAATTAATCTCCAGACTAGTAAAGTTAAAGTTTACTTTGTTTAATGACACCACTAGAGCACATTGATTTATCAATCATCTGTTATTGGATGTGAAACATTTGGTAATTTTGACATATAGTTTTAGAGAGGAAAGAAAGAAAGAAATGTTTTATTTAACGACGCACTCAACACATTTTATTTACGGTTATATGGCGTCAGACATATGATTAGGGACCACACAGATTTTGAGAGGACACCCGCTGTCGCCACTACATGGGCTACTTTTCCGATTAGCAGCAAGGGATCTGTTATTTGCGCTTCCCACAGGCAGGATAGCACAAACCATGGCCTTTGTTGAACCAGTTATGGATCACTGGTCGGTGCAAGTGGTTTACACCTACCCACTGAGCCTTGCGGAGCACTCACTCAGGGTTTGGAGTCGGTATCTGGATTAAAAATCGCATGCCTCGACTGGGATCCGAACCCAGTACCTACCAGCCTGAAGACCGATGGCCTGCCACGACGCCACCGAGATCGGTTCTTAGAGAGGAAACCCGCTACATTTTTCCATTAGTAGCAAGGGATCTATTATATGCACCATACCACAGATAGGATAGCACCTGCCACGGCCTTTGATATACCAGTCGTGGTGCACTGGCTGAGATGAAAAACAAAAACCCAATAGGTTCACCGACGGGGATCGATCCTAGACCGACCGCGCATCAAACGAGCGCTTTACCACTGGGATAGATCCAGCCCCTTTAAAAAGGTGGACAATTTGGTCCGTTTTGGATGGTGTTATATAATGTTAGTACGTTTGAATAAAATTATTTCTAAACGTTCTTCGAGTACATTTTGACTGCTGATGCAAACTTTGAGTCCCCAAGACCGGACCCTCTCTAAACTGGAATTCTTTCACCACCGGACATTTTCCACGGTCCCGTGATTTTCGCATTGTATAAAGAAAAACTTGTGAATATATTTGCTGGAACTTAATTAATTTTGTTGAGTATTTCAAATAACGAGCATATGAAATAACGAGTTTGCCCTTGGAAATCTCTCTGGACAACTACAAGAGTGTTGCCAAGACAAGCGTGCTTGAAACTTTGGGGAAGACGTGATTCTTGCTTACTTCGTCTTTAAGAGGACTGCCACTCATGACACCTGGGACAACAATTTGTCGTTAGCGCTTGTTATAATATTACACGTTAAACCGAATGACCAGTTTGGAAACCAGTCAACAAAGTTTGCAAACCAGTTTTTATAAATGGTTTCAACCACCACAATGAACAACAAACTAGGATTTTTCTTGTGGAAACATTTCTTTCCATTCACTATAATTGCCTGTATTCTCCAGGGACGTACCCTTCGGGTGGGGTGTGGGGATGGGTGGGTGGGTGGGTGGGGGGGGGGGGGTTGGTGCAGTTGCCCCCTTGAGAATCTCACTTCTTTTTTACTCCAGAAAATAGCATACACATCTCAGGGTTTAATTTATATGGTGTTTCATTTGTTTATAATTAAATTTTCTTTGCGTCTATACACTTTACGGCAATCTGATTGGGCCACGCCTACTACCCCCCACCCCCCACTTTTGTATGACCTTCTACGCGGGATCATACAGTGTGCACATCGTTTTTTCGGTTCATACTTGCATGAAGCAACAAATAGTTGCGGTCAATTCTTAAATAAAAAGTAGTGCCCCCCACCCCCACCCCCCACCCCCCACCCCACCCCACCCCCTAGGATCTTGATCAGGATACGGCCCTATCCGCCTCCACTGCCCGAGTAATCTCCTTTACGAGAGCTGGACGGACATTTGGTCAGTTATAATCACTCTCCAAATGTCCGTCTAGCTCTCAAAAAGCCAGAGTACTCGGACCTACCCCCCCCCCCCACCCCCACCCTCACCCCCGCCCACAGTATCACGAGGTAGCCCACCCACGCTTAGAATAGACTGGCAAACAGTTAGATGTTATCTACAAACTGGAAGTAATATTTTCATTACAGACAATCCATTTTGTTGTGCAGCGATCTTCTGTGTGAGATTCGTATCGGTCATAACGACAAATAGGTACTTTAATGGGATATGTTTCGCGCGGAGTCGTGACAAGACGAATTCGATTGCTCTTTCTTCAACCAGTCTCCGTCTGGGCTCACAGTGCCGCGGTTCCGTGTACGTCATCGCTAACGTCGGCTGGCTGGTGGTGATTTGTGACTTTAAAGGGACATTCCCGAGTTTGCTGCATTGTAAGATGTTTCCGACTAATAAAATATTTCTACGAGTATACTTACATTTTAAATATATTTTCTTGTTTAGAATATTAGTGTCTGTATATTCAATGTGTTTCTGGTCGTCTTAATATTTGTAAGAAGCCCAAACTGGATTTTGTCTTCAAATAATGTCGTACGTACGAAAAAATCTGTTTTAGGAAATAAAATGAAATTTAACCTACTACAAATATTAGAACGATCAGAAACATGTTTAATATACAGCCACTAATATTTTATGCAGAAAATACATTTGATATGCAATTACAGTCGTCAAAAAGTCTCTGTTAGTCGATAACATGTTAAAAATTGCAGTAAACTCAGGAATGTCCCTTTAAATGAATACTGCGCACTCCAGTACAAACACGCATGTAGAAATAGGAACACACCTACGCACGTACTAACGTACGTACATAGGGCCTACATACATACCTTGTGACAACGTATTTTATTGACTGCAAACGAAACCCCCATCTACTACATAAAGTTAAAGTTTGTTTGTTTAAAGACACCACGTTGATTTGTTAATCATCGGCTATTGGATGACAAAGATTTGGTAATTTTGACATATAGTCTTAGAGTGGAAACCCTCTACATTTTTTCATTAGTAGCAAGAGATTTTTTATATGCACTATTCCACAGAAAGGCTAACACATACCACGGCCTTTGGTATACCAATCGTGGTGCACGAGAAATAGCCCAATGGGTCCAACGACGGGGATTGATCCCAGTCCGACCGCACATCAAGCGAGCGCTTTACTACTGGGCTATGTTTGCAACCTTAAATAGCTGTTTGGCAATAATGTTAATATGAATAAATGTTATCCAGATTCGGGCATTATCGTTTAATTCGGGCAGAAATCGACCTACACTCCACATAAAACTGGGAGCCCGTACGCCCATGGTGGTCACGGGACACCTGTGAACCCCCTCTGGATCCGCTAATGAAGTGCAGTGCAGTGCAGTGAAGGTCGACCAGTTTTAGGCACCACTCTGAACGCTCCTATCTTTGATCGTCTGCACCGGTTGTCCCCTTACACGGGACGTTAATTCATCAGCCATTGAACTTAATTCGTCAAGCCTCTGACGGCCTGTAACGACGCAATCGGGGAAAAACATCCGAATCCGCAGATAAAGTGTCAAACTGCCCAGCGAACTTTCTCGTTTCCTCTCCAACAGGTTGACGTGCTGTGTCTGCCGATGTCATTAATACGGTCCTACTTTCAAATAAATCAGCACACGAGCCAAGGTGCGGATTCAGGGGTGGGGATGGGGCGCACTCTTCAACTCCCTGAAGTCGTACCAATATATTTTGTGCGTTACGAGATCTTTACACGGAGAAAAAATATAATTATAAAAAAGTTTGTTTCGTTTTACGGCACCACTAGAGCACATTGATTAATTAATCATCGGCTATTGGATGTCAGACATTTGTTAATTATGACCCGTAGTCATCGGATGAAACCCGCTACATTTTTATTAATGCAGCAAGGGATCTTTTATATGCATTTTCCCCACAGACAACAAAACAGTTGTGGTGCACTGGTTGGAACGAGACTAACTTTATATAACGCCCACCTCCCTTTGGTCAACTCTTGGATCCCCACATTTAATTTTTACTTTACTTTGATGAAGTCCTGACCACTCACCTCAGCTAGTTGGGCATATAAAAGATCCCTTGCTACTGAAACATGTAGCGGCTTTCCTCTCTAAGACTATGTGTGAAAATTACCAAATGGTTGACGACATCCAATAGCCGATGATTAATATGTCAATGTGCTCTAGTGGTGTCGTTAAACAAAACAAACTTAACTGATTGGAGTTTACAGGTGTGTGATTAGTACCAGTCGATGGAACACTCATTCGCTATATTATATGTCTGTCTGTCTGTCTGTCTCTCTGTCTGTGTCTCTCTCTCTCTCTCTCTCTCTCTCTCTCTCTCTCTCTCTCTCTCTCTCTCTCTCTCTCTCTCTCTCTCTCTCATATATATATATATATGAATGCACATATATATGAACTCAGCGCATGAGTGTTGCATCGACTGGTATCAAACACTTAGAAACTCCATCCATGATCCGAACACTCGAGGTTTACCGTACACCTTTACAACGACCTGTTGACTTTTATTCAAAATTTTAGTATATTATTTGTGATATTCATATTAACGAAATTTTATCATACTTGTGATATTTATACTTTGTACAGCTAACCGGCGCAGTGGTTAAGCTATCGGACTACAGGCTGGTAGGTACTTGGTTCGGATCACAGTCGAGGCATGGGATTTTTAATCCAGATACCGACTCCAAACCCTGAGTGAGTGCTCCGCAAGACTCAGTGGGTAGGTGCAAACCACTTGCACCGACCAGTGATCCATAACTGGTTCAACAAAGGCCATGGTTTGTGCTATCCTGCCTGTGGGAAGCGTAAGTAAAAGATCCATTGCTGCCTATCGTAAAAGAGTAGTCTGTGTGGTGACAGCGGGGTTTCTCATAAAAAAACAAAACCAGTGTCAGAATGACCATATGTTTGACGTCCAATAGCCGATGATAAGATTAAAAATCAATGTGTTCTAGTGGCGTCGTTAAATAAAACAAACTTCTGTACAGCTCTTTACACTGTGTTTTTAAATTTTATATCGATATTGATCATATCAATTCATGCATTGTGAGTGGGCCTTTTTTCACCGTAATATGACACCCAATAGCCGATGTATTTTTGTGCTGGAGTGTCGTTAAACATCCATTCATTCATTCATTCATTCATTCATCCATTGTTAAACTTGCTCTAGAACGTGGAGTGATACTGAGATACGAAACCACTGCCTACCCGCCTTAAGTCCGATGACATAACCTCGATGGATTCGCCCCTGGAAACCATTTTGGAAACCAGACACCAATAATTTGCAGGTGGAGACGGTTCCCGTGAGTGACAGCCCCAGCATAGATCTCTTTACTGGACAATAAAACGATCTAGCTAAGGATCTCAACCATGGCATCATTGAAATATTGTGGTGTTTTATTGCTCGATATCAGACGGTGTAACAGTGCTAATCCACCGGGTTCAAGATTGGTAGCCACTGGGTTCGCATCTCAGTACTACTTCCAATCTCCTTTTTTTTTAATTGAAAACATTTTTTTTTATTCCATAAAGAATAGAAGGATCCGGCACAAATTTGCCAACTTGCGAGGTCGCCTGTAATATTACCGTGGACAATATTAAATAATGATATACATGTATTTACAATTTATTTTTAAATAGTCAAACAAACTTACGTAGAAAGAAGCACGTTATAATATTATATATATACACACACACACACACACATGTATATATTATTAATTATATATTAGATTATTAAAAGACAAGTGACGATGCAAGAAGAGATAAACCTGTATTGAATGCAAAGCTTAGAGGTGGTGTTTAGTCACTACCACCCCCACCCCCACCCACATACATACCAACATACACACAACAGACACATACCCCCTCTCTAACCAATCATTATTAATAAGTGTCCAGACAGCCCAAATAGTTGAGGCAGGGCGGAGCGAGGACAGATCCCCCCCCCCCATACACACACCAATAATCTGGAATCAAACATTAAATTACCGCCCACCCCCACCCCCTAGAAGTGACCAAGGGAGTAAAACCAGTTGAATTAAATTAATATCCCGCAATGTAACTTCAAAACTGTAACACAGTCATTTTGTAATAATATTCATACTGTTTGCTATTGTAATCGTAACGAATTATATGACAGGATCATACAGTTGTTTAAGGTAGCTAATTATTGGATTTCATCCAGCAGGAACATGCATACATTCTAAACTGTTTACTATATTCAGCGCATGTGCATGTAGGTAGGTAAAGTGTTACATTTACCAAAGTTTGTCATGATAAATTTTACTGCAGAATGCAGGACATTACATTTCAGGATATATAGTTTTTTAAATGTCCGAAGAAGCATACCCCTGAACCTAGTTAGAATCTCAAGCGCATCGCACTCTCGATGTCAATCAGTCCTCCCTCCATATGCTTACAGTGTCCTTAAACTTTCATTATATATATGTAATGGATGGACGGATGGATGGACGGATGAATGGATCAATGGGTAGATGGATGGATATTTGGATGGATGGATGGATGAATGTAAGGATGGATGAATGTTTAAAGACACATGAATGAAACATTCTTCGTTTATTGGGTGACCAGCAAAGTTAAAGTATATCAATGAATTTGATGTTCAATGTGAATACAAAAATTTTAAAAATCCAATCAAACCACATTGCAAAGAGCTGTGCAAAAGCACTATTTGGCAAATATGTATAATTATTTAAAATTTGGAATAAAATCTAGTGTCTCGTAAATAGTTTACAAGTACATTCAGGATGTTATGGAAATGATTCCAGCACAGGGGCGGGGCGTAGCCCAGTGGTAAAATGCTCGCTCGATGCACGGTCGGTCTGAGATCGATCCCCGTCGGTGGGCCCATATCAAAGACCGTGGTATGTACTATCCTGTCTGTGGGATGGTGCATATAAAAGATCCCTTGCTGTTAATCGAAAAGAGTAGCCCATGAAGTGGCGACAGCGGCTTTCCTCTCTCAATTTCTGTCTGACGCCATATAACCGTAAATATAATGTGTTGAGTGCGTCGTTAAGTAAAACATTTCCTTCCTTTCTTTGATTCCAGCACATTTCGTCTACCAAATATATCTTTCCTCGTCGGCTTAAGATGATTACATTCCACCAAAATGTGGCGAACCGTCAGAGTACACCGACTACTTTCACTGCTCGAGGTGGAGGATTCCTTCTTCAGAATAAAAGAATGTGTTTAATTAGATAAGAGCATGGAACTAAAATGAATGAATGAATATCGCCGGGGATGATAATTGAATATAGAACGTCTGTTCATTCATTAATGCTTATTTTCGTGCTTATATCCAATTAAGGTTCAAGCACGCTGTCCTGAGCACACACCTCAGCCAACTACGAGAACACGACTCCTGTGCACTCAGCATTCAGAACTGCTTCTAGGACAAAAAATAAAAATCTATAATATGTTCCAGTCGCTGTTCACCCTACGGGCGATTACGTTCAACGTCTTCTCGCTGGTGTAAGCTGCGACCTTCATTTGCATACTTATTAAATCGTGTGTTATTCCATCAGACATCGTGTTTACTGTTATGTTAAATGCGTATATTAACTGACATGCACTCCGAACGGCAGATTGTGTCTACAAATCGTAAATCCAACATCGATATGTAGACATTGTTAGACCTTCCTGTCCAATATTTCGCTGATGTATCAATTTACCATGGGAATGACCGACGTAATTCACTCCTGCAAGCCGTGGAGACGATTTTCAATCAATGTGAAATTGTTATTTGGTGTCAAATCGGGAGACTGTCAATATTTGCACTACAGTGGCTTCGGCCTATCTTGGGCGTTATACTGCGTGTTAAATCGTTCAAAAATGGCGCTTGATTTAATAATCATAATGATTTTTATTTAATTGTCGTTTAAGGAACACAGCGGAGGTTTTTTTTGTCCACATGTGTGGGTAGTTTGATTGTTAAATAAAAGTTTGAAGTTCTTCTCTTGCGATTAATGACATTTGGTGGACGGATCAGTGATTGAAATCAAACACCAATGCCACTCCGCTTCGTCTCCGTTATGCTAGATTCAGACTATCAACTGTCACGACGGAGTTGGCCATATCGAAAGTTGCGTTGTAAATTCCCCCCACTCCCATCTATCGACGGAGTTGGCTATATCGACAGTTGCGTTGTAATTTACCTGACTCCCAACTATCGACAGAGTTGGCCATATGGACAGATGCGTTGTAATTTACCTGACTCCCAACTATCGACGGAGTTGGCCATATGGACAGATGCGTTGTAATTTACCTCACTCCCAACTATCGACGGAGTTGACCATATGGACAGATGCGTTGCGTTGTAATTTACCTCACTCCCAACTTCCGACGGTGTTGGCCATATCGACAGATGCATTGTAATTTACCCAACTCCCAACTTCCGACGGAGTTGGCCATATCGACAAATGCGTTGTAATTTACCCCACTCCCAACTTCCGACGGAGTTGGCCATATCGACAGTTGCGTTGTAATTCCCCCTACTCCCAACTATCGACGGAGTTGGCCATATCGACAAATGCGTTGTAATTTACCCCACTCCCAACTTCCGACGGAGTTGGCCATATCGACAGTTGCGTTGTAATTCCCCCTACTCCCAACTTCCGACGGATTTGGCCATATCGACAGTTGCGTTGTAATCCCCCCTACTCCCAACTTCCGACGGAGTTGGCCATATCGACAAATGCGTTGTAATTCCCCCTACTCCCAACTTCCGACGGATTTGGCCATATCGACAGTTGCGTTGTAATCCCCCCTACTCCCAACTTCCGACGGAGTTGGCCATATCGACAAATGCGTTGTAATTCCCCCTACTCCCAACTTCCGACGGATTTGGCCATATCGACAGTTGCGTTGTAAATTACCCCACTCCCAACTTCCGACATAGTAGGCAATATCGACAGTTGCGTTGTAATTTACCCCACTCCCAACTTCGGACGTAGTAGGCAATATCAACAGTTGCGTTGCAATTCCCCTCACTCCCAACTTCCGACGTAGTAGGCAATATCGACAGTTGCGTTGTAATTTACCCCACTCCCAACTTCCGACGTAGTAGGCAATATCGACAGCTGCGTTGTAATTCCCCTCACTCCCATCTTCCGACGAAGTTGGCCATATCGACAGATGCGTTGTAAATTCCTCCCACTCCCAACTTTCGACGGAGTAGACCATATCGACAGTTGCGTTGTAAATTCCCCCCACTCCCAACTTTCGACGGAGTAGACCATATCGACAGTTGCGTTGTAAATTCCCCCCACTCCCAACTTTCGACGGAGTAGACCATATCGACAGTTGCGTTGTAAATCCCCCCACTCCCAACTTTCGACGGAGTAGACCATATCGACAGTTGCGTTGTAATTCCCCCCACTCCCAACTAATCGGTCGTAGGAGTCGTATACGACGAGAATCGAGTTACTAGTAGTTGGATAGTCGTAGAAGTGGGAAGTGTTGGGGTAGGGGGTATCATGTTTATAAAGACCAAAACATTTGTTTTTAAATTTACAATTAAAATAAATATAGATAAATTGTCAATTGTTTCCGTGAAATCCGAAGGCCTAGAATACTAAAGAACTTATCAGTTAGTAACTTTGAAAATATTTAATTCACGTACATCGTTTAAGAAATAATCTCATTTAATGTAAAGGGACATTCCCGAGTTTGCTGCATTGTAAGATGTTTCCGACTAATAAAATATTTCTACGATTAAACTTACATATTAAAGGGACATTCCTGAGTTTGCTTATCGACTAACGGAGACTTTTTAACGATTGAAATTACATATTAGTGGCTGTATATTAAACGTGTTTCTGATCGTTCTAATATTTGTACTAGGTTAAATTTCATTTTATTTCCTAAAATATGTTTTTTTCGTACGTACGAAATTATTTGAAGATAAAATCCAGTTTGGGCTTCTTACAAATATTAAGACGACCAGAAACACATTGAATATACAGACACTGATATTCTAAACGAGAAAATATATTTAATATGTAAGTTTAATCGTAGACATATTTTATTAGTCGGAAACATCTTACAATGCAGCAAACTCGGGAATGTCCCTTTAAATATATTTTTATGTTTAGAATATCAGTGTATGTATATTCAATGTGTTTCTGGTCGTCTTAATATTTGTAAGAAGCACACACTGGATTTTGTCTTCAAATAATTTCGTACGTACGAAAAACAATATTTTAGGAAATAAAATGTAATTTAACCTAGAACAAATATTAGAACAACCAGAAACATGTTTAATATAAAGCCACTCATATTTTATGCAGAAATATATATTTGATATGTAATTACAATCGTTCAAAAGTCTCAGTTAGTCGATAACATCTTAAAAATGGCAGTAAACTCAGGAATGTCCCTTTAAATTAAATGAGATTATTTCTTAAACGATGTACGCGAATTAAATATTTTCAAAAGTTACTAACTGATAAGTTCTTAAGTATTCTAGGCATTCGGATTTCACGGAAACAATCGTGTTACCGACACGTGTTGCTAAATTCACGGAACCGAAATTTCGTTTCTTTGATTATTATATCGAGTACGACAATTCAACGGCACCTGAAAACAGTTTCCGAACGGCCGAAAAAGTGTTTCCCATAAAATTTGAAATCCTATGGCCCGTATTTCCTGTATTTAAAAATAGAATTAGCTTTAAAAACACTAGGTCACCATCGTCATTCTGTGCTCAGATGAACTTCAGTCATTCAACAGTCATTTTGAATACATCAAGCTGCTGACAGATTTATAACAGCGATATTTGTATTGGTTATAGGATAACGTTGACTTTGGTAGTATAATGCATTTATGACGTCAGATTGGCAATAGAGTTGTTTTTTCTCAACGGTATATAGCGTATGCGTGATGTGCGACTGGTTGTTTTGTTTAACGACACCACTAGAGCACATTGATTATTTAATCATCGGCTGTTGGATTTCAAACATTTGGTAATTCCGACACATAGTTTTAGAGAGGAAACCCGCTATATTTTTATATTAGTAGCAAGGGATCTTTAATATGCACTATCCCACAGACAGGGTAGCACATACCACGGCCTTTGATATACCAGTCGTGTTATCATCGATTGTTTTAACTCATTTTGTTTGTCCTAGTAATAATATTAGTATCTTGTGGCTTTTGTCTAGTTTTGAGATCATGGGGTGGGGTTTTTTTTTTGGAGGGGGGGTTCGGGGGAGGGGGTTATAGTTTTGTGTGTGTGTGGGGGGGGGGTTGGGGTTTTCTTTTTTTTTGTAGTCGGTGTTTTTTGTTTTTGAGTTGTCTTTTTTTTAAATACGATGACAGATTTGTCGTTAACACGACTTGCTTGACATTTCATTAAGAAAATCATTTATGTCTATTTTGTAACAGACACTATAAAAACTCATTAATGTCTAGAGGGACTACTTTCCAATTCATTTGTGATCACGAATATTGGAATGAGTGGGCGGACGTCAGTAGCCTTTAGACCTGACAACAATACACGATTTGATTAATCATACACTGCCTGCAGAGAAAACCATAAACTTGTTAATCCTTTTTTTTGTGCGCAAAAAACAAAGTCCAACGGATATTTAGACAAAGTCATGCACAACATTAAGTCTTCTCATCAAGGTGACGCACCCAATTCTTTTGTTATTTATGCAATACACTATGATTGTTTTCAATCAAACACTGCTTAGCAGACTATAGATAGAAGTGTATACTACCAAATGACATTTCATTTCATTTCAACGTATTTTCGTGCTTATATCCAATTAAGGTTCAAGCACGCTGTCATGGGCAGACATACACACACCAGCTATATGGGCTGTCTGTCCAGGACAGTGGGTTAGTTGTTAATCGTTAGTTGGTTAGTGAGAAAGAAGAGGGTGTATTGGCCTTACACCTACTCATCGAGTCGTTAAAACTCGCTCTGGGTCGGAGTCGGTACCGAGCCGCGAACCCTGTACCTACCAGCCTTATGTCCGATGGCATCTCTCCGGGTCAAGGTCCGAATGTAGGTCACGACTATGAAGCAGCCAATCAGATGTCTTTAAATCGATGTACACCGTGTGTGGTATATCACCGTGCGATTCTTCACATCACATGCAATCTTTACGTAATGGAGAAAGCACTGTTAGCTGTGAGTTCGTAAAAAAATATTCTACGGATAGAACAATAGTATGACGTCAGAAGCGTGGTTTACTTTAAGCCTACCGCACACTAGAGCTATTAGCTGAGAAAAAAAGGTTTTTCGCCTCGCGCGGTCGTGATGAAGATATCTATCGGGTATTATATTTTTGGCCACGCGTGGCTAAAATTTCACCATTTGCGGGCTACGTGAGCTATGCGATGACCGGAATTCACAACTAACCAATGAAAACACGAACATTGCGTCAGTGTGACGTCATTGTGACTGTCGTAAGCAAACTAGCACAGCATTTAGCACATCGTATTATGCAACGAAACTACTATGAGCTAACAGTTGAGCAAAATGTCTCAAGTAAAGGTTTACTCAGCTGATAGCTTTCATCTGTGGTAGGCTTAAAGGAACTGTCCGGAGTTTGTAGCATTGTAAGATGTTTGCAACTGATGAAATCGAGATTTGGCCTCCAAATAATCAAATAATGTATGAAAAAAACCCCAAACATTATTGATCTAGTACAAAAAGGTAACCACCATATATATATATATATATATATATATATATATATATATATATTCTATCTATCTATCTATCTATCTATCTATCTATCTATCTATATATATATATAAAGTTCTGTCGGCAACATCTTAACAATTGCAGAAATTTAGAATAGTCCCTTTAAATGTGTGTGTAAAAAAAATAAAAATAAAATAATAATAAAAAAATCAGGGCCGTTCCTAGTCTAAAATGAGGGGGTTGTAAATTGGTCCTGCGACCCATCATCTCACATCAGGTGAGCATTCTACTACTGAGCTATATTCGGCCCCTATATATATATATCTAACTTAACTTTATGAAGAGGATGGGACGAAGCCCAGTGATAAAGCGATCGCCTGATGTGAGGTCTATCTAGGATCGATCCCCGTCGGTGGGCCCATTGAGCTATTTCTCGTTGCACCCATTGCGTGGCGGCAGCAAGTTTCTGCTCTCATTATCTGTGTAATCGTTAACCATACGTTCGACGCCACATAATCGTAATTAAAATGTGCTGAGTGCGTCATTAAATAAAACATTCCTTCCTTCTTTTCTTCCTTTCCACTTGATCCAGAATTATTTGAAGAAATCTTTAACTATATACATAGTCACAACAGCACTTTCATAATGATATGCGGGGCGTGACGTAGCCCAGTGGTAAGGCGCTCGCTCGATGCGCGGTCGGTCTGGGATCGATTCCCGTCGGAGGGCCCGTTGAGCTATTTCTCGTTCCAGCCAGTGCACACCACGGCTGGTATATCAAAGGCCGTGGTATGTACTACCCTGTCTGTGGGATGGTGCATATAAAAGATCCCTTGCTGCTAATCGGAAAGAGTAGCCCCATGAAGTGGCGACAACGTGTTTCCTCTCTCAATTTCTGTGTGGTCCTTAACCACTTGTCTGACGCCATATAACCGTAACTAAAATGTGTTGAGTGCGTCGTTAAATAAAGCATTTCTTTCTTTTTCAGTTTGTCCATTTAAGACCTAATTTGGCCTTACATGCTTTATCGGAGACTGTTATCATAAAAAAAACCCCACATTTTGGTCACAATATACCACAGGTGACACTGCCTCTATATTACAAAACAATGTTTTATGCTCAAATAATGTATGCTTTTATAGTTCTGATAGAAAAGGATACTTTAACTAGAAAGGCAAAGCAATGATGGTACTCGTATGTCATATGCTGAATATGAATATGAATGAATGAATATGATGAAAAGTGAAAACATTAATCAGTCCTCATAACTGCTACGCGGTTAGTCTAGGATCGATTTCCGTCTGTAGGCCCATTGGGCTATTCATCGTTTCAGCCAGTGGACTACGACTGGTATATCAAAGGCCGTGGTATGTTATATCCTGTCTATGGAATGGTGCATATAACATACGGTATCCCTTGCTACTAATGGACAAATGTAGCGGTTTTCCCCTCAAAGACTATATATGAGAATTACTAAATGTTTGACATCCAATAGCGGATGATTAACAAATCAATGTGCTCTAGTGGTGTCGTTAAACAAAATAAACATTAACTTAAAGGGACATTCCTGAGTTTGCTGCAATTTTTAAGATGTTATCAACTAACAGAGACATTTTGACGATTGTAATTACATTTTTCTGCATAAAATATTAGTGGCTGTATATTAAACGTGTTTCTAATCGTTCCAATATTTGTACTAGGTTAAATTTCATTTTATCTCCTAAAAAAGAATTTTTTCATACGTACGAAATTATTTCAAAACAAAATTCAGTTTGGGCTTCTTACAAATATTAAGACGACCAGAAACACATTGAATATGCAAACACTGATATTCTAAACAAGAAAATATATTTAATATGTAAGTTTAATCGTAGATATATTTTATTAGTCAGAAACATCTTACAATGCAGCAAACTTGGGAATGTCCCTTTAACTATCATAACTGCTACGCAGGGAGCATTAGTTCAGAACCAGATTCCTTAATACCGTTACATTCCGAAACCCCATTATCATTATTTTCAATAATATACAACCGGCCTCGGTGGCGTCGTGGTAAAGTCATCGGGCATAAGGCTGGTAGGTACAGGGTTCGAACCTCGGTACCGGCTCCCACCCAGAGCGAGTTTTAACGACTCAATGGGTAGGTGTAAGGCCACTACATCCTCTTTTCTCTCACTAACCACTAACAATTAATAACTAACCCACTTTTCTGGACAGACAGCCCAGATAGCTGAGTAGATTGCCCAGGACAGTGTGCTTGAACCTTAATTGGATATAAGCACGAAAATAAAAAAGAAGATAATAGTATGAATGCAGCGCTTCTGTACTGTTCTGACATGCGATCCGCATTCAAATCGTATTCCCTGCAGTATACGTTCGAAGTGAACCGTTCAACAACAGGTAAATAATAAAATAACAAAGTATATTCCACCTCATTGGAGAATTGTCCTAAAATCCCAACAATGTCAAATTTGATCACAACTGCTATAATCTGATTTGTTATTAAAATAATCGAAACGGACGTGAATGTACGCTCTCAAGGGACACAACAGAAGTCATCAACCAATCACGCACGTCGAGAAAAGCTGGGGTCATTTAGTCTCGTGTGTCGTGTTTTCGTCAGGTTCGATTGTCGTCTAATGCGGTGTGTATTTTGTATTTAGCAGTTTGCATTGAGGAAATACCATACACACACACACACACACAACAAAAAGAAGAAGAAATTAACTCAAGGTCATAACTAGTGCAGGGTCGGAGAAGTAGGCGAAATATAATTAAACTATGAGTATAGCACCTGCTGCAAGCGATGTTAGAAGGATGTTAGGTCATGTAAAGTGACAGTCCTCCTACAGACGGGACACCTGATAAGACATTCGCCAAAACACCTGTTCGACTCTGTTTTGTGCAGAAATACATTTTGGTTGCGGAAAATGGTTTTTTTGGAGTTGTTGTCATTTATGTTGTTTTACAGGGCGGAAACTAGCGAGAGGTGGGGTGGAATGGGTAGTTGATTCCATTCACTGCTCTTGTCTAGGTGTGGGTGTGGGTAGTGTTCAAGAACGCCTGTCGTGGACACAACATCTAATTTAAGCCAGAGAGTTCTCTCAGGACAGGAGTGATACTTTGGCACATAGACGTACGGGTTCCCATTTTTGTAGAGGAAGGGGGAGGGGGGCAGCTTTGCTTTTGCCCGAATTAAACGAAAATACCTGAATCTGGATAACAACATTTATTCATATTAGCACTACTGCCAAACAGTTATATAGGGTGGCAAATGGATCACCACAGATTCTTTAAGGGTAGAATGATGGAAATACATGGTTAAAAAGTCTCAGTTTAGCACATTTTGCCCAAATATCTGTATAATTTATACCCTAATTTGAGGTTTTGCTCTAGCAACAGACCACCCCCCCCCCCCCCCCACACACACACACACACCCGGTCTCGTACGCTTATGCTTTAGTATTGAAAACACTTTTGTCTAGCTGGAGTAGACTGTGTCCTCATTTTTCTACTGTTCTGGGCCCCGTTCAACGAAGCAATCTTAGCCCTAAAATCACCATAACTGCACACCTAACATATACACTTAAGGTAATCTTAGCGCTAAGATCGCTTTGTGGAACGAGGCCCTGATTGTTTTAGATGAGGAGCGGACCTAGTTTATTTACCTGGTTTATTTTGCCACTTAGAAGTTGAAACGAGAGATTTGGCCGTAATAATTAACACACACACATGGATGTGATCGATTACAGGTGATCAATCATATATGATGTTATTTATTTTGTATTCAAAATGGTACAGGCTACCTTCACTTTTAGGGTAGATATAAGTAGAAATAAGACTACTTGTACTATACTCCGCTTAGGTAATTTTCCCATTGACGAAAGTATCAATCTAATTAAAATTAGCTCCACTATTACATGTGGATCTAACAGCAGTCAGTTGGAGCTCATGTCCACCAATCAAAACCTTACTTGCAGAATCATGCCAGTGATTTAAAAGTAATTTGAAGACATTCCTAATTATTCTGAGGGTATACGATATGTTTTATGTGAATTACGAATGCCTTATTTAGACCAGTAGAACTAATTTTAATCAGATTGCTAACAACACTGCTAGTCTCCAATGTCCAAATAACATTTCGTCTGTAAATAATAATTTAAATATTGACCAATCACACTTCGCCTTTTATAACGTTATTTGGGAGCATACAAATTCTAAAAATATCGGGCGAGTCTATTTTAGTGGCCGTAGTACAGCGAACCATACCAATACGTTATCAGTCTTCAATTTTACATTAAAAATTATTTATTTATTAAAAAAACTGAAAACTAAATCAGTCTTCAGTTTTACATTACAAATTATTTATTTTATAAAATAAAACATGTTTTAAGGCATTCGTAATTCACACGAAACATGTCGTATACCCTCAGGATAATTCGAAATGTTTTCAAATTATTTTCAAAATCACTGGCATGATTCTGCAAGTAAGGTTTTGATTGGTGGACATGAGCTCCAACTGGCTGCTGTTAGATCCACATGTAATAGTGGAGCTAATTTTAATTAGATTGCGAAAGTATGCAATAAATATGAATAACTGCACAGTTAATGAAGTCCATCTCTCACTGAACCAAACTTCCTTATAGAGTCATGCAACGGTACTAAGGGGCGTGGTCCAAGTTAAAGTTTGTTTTGTTTAACGACACCACAAGAGCACATTTGGTAATTTTGACATATAGTTTTAAAGAGGAAACCCGCTACATTTTTCCATTAGCAGCAAGGGATCTTTTCTATGCACCATCCCACAGACATTACAGCACATACCACTGCCTTTGTCGTGGTGCACTAGCTGGAACGAGAAATAGTACAATGGGTCCACCGACGGGGATCGATCCTAGACCCACCTCGCATCCTATGAAAAATGGATATAAAGTGAAATATCTAAAACTGACTGTGTACGAAGCCACATAATGGTCACACAAAGTCCTGTCGTTGATTTTTGTTTTTACTTTTATTCAATGATTCACGTTTTGTTTTGTTTGTTGTTGGGTTTTAGACGATCACATGCCATGATTTATTTATACAATTTTCCGGTGGAACCTTTACAAAAAATGTACTTGACCATGGACATTGAAAAGCAAATTTCATTCAAAATTAACCTTTATTTAATGACAGTTAAATTAATAATTATTTATTAATATTGCGATCAAAAAATACCTGATATTAATAAATAATTAAAAGTTTAAAAGTCCGTCTGGCCCTCGGGCTATCTAGTGCATCGTCTATAGGAGGACAGCACCCCACCCCCCACTCCACCCCCACCCCACCCCATGAAATAGGATAGCCAATCTTTATTTGCTTTTTGGGGGCGGGACGTAGCCCAGTGGTAAAGCGTTCGCTTGATGCGAGGTCGCTTTGGGATCGATCCCCGTCGGTGGGCCCATAGGGCTATTTCTCGTTCCTGCCAGCGCCTCACAACGGATATATCAAAGGCCGTGATATGTGCTATCTTGTCTGTGGGATGGTGCATATAAAAGATCTCTTGCTACTAATGTAAAAATTTGCGGGTTTCCTCTATGACTGAATGTCAAAAATTACCTAATAGCCGATGATTAATAAATCAATGTGCTCTAGTGGTGTCGTAAAACAAAATAAACTATTTTATTTTTTTTAAATTGATTTTTATGTGCATTTCCACCACGTTCAGACGGATCCGTCTTCTCAAGATCTGTATTTCAGCACAGCACCTACACCTTCAACGTCTATTGACTGTCAATCTAGGGGTTTTCTTGACGGGATCCAATCCATATCGTCCCTACAAGCTGTGCACCCTAACGGCCTTAACGAGGCCACTCACGTGGACATGTAGATCGGACTTCAAACTTTAGACCTTCGTTCAAAAGTTTATGTCGAAATTACTTCTTTTAAAAAAAAATATTATTAAATAGTCCGATCCTCTCTTCTTTCTCTTATTTATTTTTGGACTGTCCTTCTAAAATGCTCCAAATTAAATAAATATTCGACCGAGCAGTCAAATTTTTTTTTTCTTGGCTTGTAACTTTTTTTTTCTTTTTTTGAAATTCTATTAACTTTTTTACTAATAGCTATTTTCAAAATTCTGCCCATTTTCAACTCTACCACCTCCCCCCCCCCCACCCCCTCCATCCCGAGTCAGGCCACCGATCTTCTCTAATTTCTTTTTGACCACCCGATCTAATCTAGCGACCAAACTTTTAATTTTCTTTATTAATTATATTAGAGATGCGCATCAAAAATTTAAAGGCCTATGTCACGGGGATCCTATAATACCCGTAACTGAATAAAACACGATTATCCAAATATCTCTCCTAACTGTATATCTATTAGATCTCTCTGTATCGGGCAGTCTAATACCCGAGTGGCTGGGCTCTAGGTATATCAGAGATGAGATCTTATATAAATATAGTTAATATAGCACGTTTAGTTCACTAGAAAACACAACAAAACACAATACACTTTGGAATCTGTATTAACACTACACTGACAAATGTACTTGCCGCAGTAGTTAATTAACAACAACAATATAATAACAACCCAGAGCTAATCACTTAATTAGTTAATCACTAGGTGTCTAGTTTACACAATATTCTAATTACTTCACCGTGATACAACACACACACGTGTGATAATTGAGAAACGCTTCCAGGGGAACTTAATTAATAAAGGAATTACAACTCTATTCCTAACTGGTTAATTTTTTATTAACCTTTAAATACTCATTCAGTAACCTTATAATACAGAATTAATACTGGTACCTATCACAATAAAGACAATAACCTACAGTTTACCTAGGTCCTCTAGGATGACCAGCTAAGCTTTATCTTACCAAATACTCATATAAAAATATTAGAGCAGTGAAGCCTACAATTTACCTCGTCAGATTACCGGAGACACTGTCTAAAGAATATTGGTATAATAAAGTATTAAAATATTTAAAGTCACATCAATCACATCAAGGTTATACAACAGAGCAGAAAAATATATTTACCAGTCCAGACGGACAACGTTCCCCGGGAGCCTTCCAATGTTTCTCCCCGATATATCTAAAATCCTATCTATTTATTCAAAAATCTCAGAGACAGCGAATATCGCCTGGGGGCACAACGCGGTACCTCACCTATCATGTGATATTGCCCCAACTCCCAGAGCCGGTATTTTTTCTTAGATGGCCAAACAGACCGACGCCTAGTTCGCTAGAACCCACGGTCGTAAAACAGAACTCCCGGAGGTATTACGTAACTACTGGCCACATGGCCTCCACATCTGGTCTAAGTGCATATTGGGACGCAGCTGTACCACGTGCGCGGGGGTATTACGTAACCAAGCTGCACACGGCCCTCTAAAACAATTAACATCGTCACAGGCGAAAAGATAAGAGCATGTACCGTCACAACCTACTATTTAATTTTTTAATGTAAATTTAAAAATTGTCCGCTTAATTTTGTTCTGTCCCGGGACAAGCCCCTGGCTATCCAGAGACAGGCCCCGGGACGGACATGCTCGAAACTCTAGTGGTATATTAGCATGTAAAAATTATTCGCACTCGCACTTGCATTTCCACCACTTTTTAATGTAGTTATATTGATAACATCACTATCTGGAATTAATCTTGTTGCCAAGTCGTTTCATAGATCGATGTTGTACAAAGTCATCCAGCGCTGAACAGTGTTCTTGTACCGGCGATGTCATCAGTACATTTTTTTTTCGTTTCCGCGCAGGTCACGGAAACAACCGGGTCAATTTGATCTTCCGATTCCCACTCGGGCGACCCCGTGGCCAGCACTCGGGTGACCTCGTGTCTATCAACAACAATTTGAATCAATCTCATTATATATCATTCTAGTAGCTATTTTGAGTTTCGGTTCATAAAAACGAAAGAGACGATGATTTAATAATTCGTGGGGTGATTTATTTTCGTCCCTGTAGCCAACTTAATGTTTACGCAAGTTGCTCTGGGCATGCAAGTCAGCCGTCTGGAAGGGAAATAAAGAGAGAGGATAGTTCTTTAATGTCTCGCTTCTACCAACCACCAAAAATAACGCTTTAATTGCAAGACTCATTCTAAAGAACTGAATAACTTAGGAAAATACTGAGTGCAGGGAAATAAAATTAGCGATAAAGAAAAAAGAGAGTAAAGTTTGTTTTATCTAACGACGCCACTAGAGCGCATTGATTTTTTTAATCTTATTATCGGCTATTGAACGTCAAACATATGGTCATTCTGACACTGTTTTTAAGAGGAAACCCGCTGTCGCCACATAGGCTACTCTTTTACGACAAGCAGCAAGGGATCTTTTATTTGCGCTTCCCACAGGCAGGATAGCACAAACCATGGCCTTTGTTGAACCAGTTATGGATCATTGGTCGGTGCAAGTGGTTTACACCTACCCATTGAGCTTTGCGGAGCACTCACTCAGGGTTTGGAGTCGGTATCTGGATTAAAAATCCTATGCCTCGACTGGGATCCGAACCCAGTACCTAGCAGCCTGTAGACCGATAGCCTAACCACGACGCCACCGAGCCCGGTAAATTAGCGATCAATTACTACAGTAAAATTTGGTGTAAAGTTGGTGAACAAGCAACTATTTCATTTCATTTCAACTTATTTTCCAGCTTATATCCAGTTAAGGTTCAAGCACGCTGTCCTGGGCACACATCTCAGTTATCTGTCCAGGACAGTGGGTTAGTTGTTAGTGGTTAGTGAGAGAGAACAGTGTGTAGTGGCCTTACACCTACTCATTGAGTCGTTAAAACTCGCTCTAGGTGGGAGCCGGTACCGGGCTGCGAACCCTGTACCTACCAGCCTTATGTCCGATGACTTAACAACGACGCCACCGAGGCCAGTTTAAGCAAATAAAAAATTAAAAACCTTCTTCTTAAAGTAACAGATCCTATTTTTTAAACACTACGGCGTATTTTTCATTGTTATATTTGGGGTTGGGTTTTTTTAATAACTGAAATCAGACATTACTTAGATTTTATTGTTTTAAATTTCTCGTTCCAGCCAGTGCACCATGACTGGTATATCAAAGACCGTGGTATATATTATCCTGTATGTGGGGTGGTGCATATAAAAGACTCCATGCTGCATTAGGAAAAATCCATCCATTAGTCGATGATTAATTAATCAATAGGCTCTAGTGGTGTCGTTAAACAAATCATTTTTTTAAATTGTTTTAATTATCCATTTTCGTACATCCGAAGTGTGTCTGGTTATCCTGATGTTTGTAACACCGCGAAATGCATTTTGCATCATTCTAAAAACGTATGTACCTCTGAGAAGAAACGGTTACAGTCTATTTTAAGACAGTATTTCCCCGGTTTCACTTTATTGTAACTGTATACAGATGTTACAGGTGTGTTGCTTAAACAAAACTTAGTGTCTATTTCAAATGCCTGAAAAATAGGGACTGCGACTTTAAAAATCGGAAAAATCCTCTTGCCATTAGTAGTATTTTTGTTTCTTTTGTTTAACGACACCACTAGAGCACATTGATTTATTAACCCTCGGCTTTTGGATGTTAAACATTTTGTAATTTGACATACAGTCTTACAGAGGAAACTCGCTACAATTTTCCATTAGTAGCAAGGGGTCATTTATATTGCACCATCCCACAGACAGGACAACACATACCACGGCCTTTGGTGCACCAGTCGTGGTGCACTGGCTGCAACGAGAAATAGCCCAATGGGCCCACCGACAGAGATCGATCATAGACCGACTGCACATCAAGCGAGCGCTTTACCACTGGGCTACGTATCTCCCCTGCTATTAGTAGTAAGACTATTAAAAAAACGAAAGATTTTCATCCCCTGGCGTTATTATGTTTTTCTAAAAAAAAAAATCCGAGTGGGGTGTGTATGCGTGTGCGTGTTTGCGCGCGCGCGCGCGCGCGCGTGTGTGTCTGTGTGTGTGTGTGTGTGTGTGTGTGTGTGTGTGTGTGTGTGTGTGTATGCGCGCGCGCGCGCGTGGAGAATTTGCTGAAACGATAAATATACCAATAAGCTCACCGACGGGCATCGATCCTAGACCGACCGGATATCAGGCGAACGCATTACCATTGGGCTACGTACCGCCCCGCTTAAAAACAAAAGGGATGAAAATATAGCATATAATTAATTTACCTAACCTTTTTCACGGACATGACTGTACATACCACGACTTTTCAAAAATCAGCCGCGGAACACTGCCTTGAAAGTGAAACACCCATCCAGTCAACGAAACCTATCTTACAAATCAAAAGCGAACGAGACAGGAGGACAGGATGTGGTGGAAAGCAACGGCACTCCTGTGGGGACTGGAGAAAATCCTCAAATTCGGGAAAAAATTAGCTGGCCTGAAACCTTTTCACCATGTATCTTCATTATACACACACTATTATCAGTTGTAATCTATGTAAATAGTTTTTGGGCGGGACGTACCCCAGTGGTAAAGCATTCGCTTGATGCGTGGTCGGTCTAGGATCGATCCCCGTCGGTGGACCCATTGGGCTATTTCTCGTTCCAACCAGTGCTCCACAACTGGTGCAACAAAGTCCGTGGTATGTATAATCCTGTCTGTGGGATGGTGTATATAAAGATCCCTTGCTGCTAATCGAAAAGAGTAGCCCATGAAGTGGCGACAGCGGTGTTTCCTCTC
Source organism: Gigantopelta aegis (assembly GCF_016097555.1). NCBI lineage: Eukaryota > Metazoa > Mollusca > Gastropoda > Neomphalida > Peltospiridae > Gigantopelta > Gigantopelta aegis. The sequence continues at coordinate 27,775,286 of NC_054708.1, forward strand.
TCAATGTCTGTGTGGTCCTTAACCATATGTCTGACGCCATATAACCGTAAATAAAATGTGTTGAGTGCGTCTTTAGATAAAACATTTCCTTCCATGTAAACATGCGCTGTGATTCGTTTGCTGTTTGGAAGTAATGGTAACATGAGTTTAAGGAGCCTAGCTGTACGTCTATGATTACGACCAGTCGAACCTCAAGCGAGTGTTCTATAACAGAGTAGCATCGCTTTCCATTTGGATGATTGATTATCAACTGGGCAGACGGATACAGCACAAGTGTAAATTACGCTTTGGGTCAGTCATAAATAGATCTACTCCGCGAGGGGCCGGAAATACCTCTTATTAAAATTTTATAATAGGTGGCGAGTGGAAATGGATTAGTAACCAGTCATTCAATACAAATTAGAATGGTATTCTGGGAAATGTAAGCTAGCCGTGTTTACATGTCTCTTCTGTTTCTTAATCATCGGCTATTGGATGTCAAACATTTAGTAATTTTTGACATTAGTAGAAAGGGATCTTTTACATGCACCACCCCCACAGGCAGGATATCACATACCATGGCCTGTAATATGCCAGACGTAGTGCACTGGATGGAACGAGAATAAAGAGTCAGAGGAAGAAGGAGAGAATGAAAGAAAGAAAGAAATGTTTTATTTAACGACGCACTCAACACATTTTATTTATGGTTATATGGCGTCAGACACATAGTTAAGGACCACACAGATTTTGAGAGGAAACCCGCTGTCGCCACTACATGGGCTACTCTTTCCGATTAACAGCAAGGGATCTTTTATTTGCGCTTCACACAGGCAGGATAGCACAAACCATGGCCTTTGTTGAACCAGTTATGGATCACTGGTCGGTGCAAGTGGTTTACACCTACCCATTGAGCCTTGCGGGTTTGGAGTCGGTATCTGGATTAAAAATTCCATGCCTCGACTGGGATCCGAACCCAGTACCTACCAGCCTGTAGACCGATGGCCTAACCACGACGCCACCGAGGCCGGTAAGGAGCGAATGAATGAATATGTATAACTGGTTCAGACACCACTACAAGGAACTCGATATATATCGGGTCTAAAACAACAGTTTTTGTGATTATTTTCACCAACACACTTACAATTCAAGTTTTGTACTTTCAGTATCTATTTTTTTTTTCGTTTCGGACATTTTTGCCTAATCTGGGAATGTATAAAACATAAAATTAATTATTGTTTCCTAAGCCTTCTTAATAATAAAAGAAAGAGATTTAAAATAATATTAAAATATTGAAGATACAATTAAAATTATGTACATCAAACTGACCTTTTTATTTGCTGTTATATTTGGGGGGTTTCAAATTTACACCTTTAGTTCAATAGTCTTGTGTGCCATTTTGTTTGGCCATACACCAGTTGTTGTTTAACTTTCCTCGGTCTAAAATCATGTGATGTCAGTAGAGACGTCTGACACGAATGGCGCTTACTCAGAACCCCGAATTTGTGCATGCATTTTCAAGCAATGGTGTTTGAAGCAAAGGAGACCGTCCGTAAATGTTACAATTTACACGTCAAAATACGACGTTTGTCAGTCGAATAATGCACTTGTTTACTATGTTTAACGTTTAATAGCTGAGAGCGAATCAAATTATTAATAAATAAAGGCCTCATGTTAGCACATTTTGCCGGAATATCTCTATCGGTTTTCTCCCAATTTGAGGATTTCCTCCAGCACTGGGGTGGGGGTGGGGGTGGGGGTGGGGGGGGGGGGGGGGGCAGTTGCCCTCCATGCAAAAAACCCCATCCCCCTCCGTCTTGTATTGTTATAGTAGTAAGGTTGTGTTCACAAGTAGTAGTGTGATTTAATGTTTTCGAGTTGTTGAGTTGTTGTTGTTTTTTGTTGGGTTTTGTTGTTGTTTTTGTTTTTTTGGGTGTTTTTTTTTTGGGGGGGGGGGGGTTACGGTCAAATATTTAGGTTTTGGCCATTAACGTTGCAAATTAGTTTTAGATGTGAATTGAGTGAATTTGTTGAAGAAATAGGGGAATGTTAAACCTATTTCTCACACGTTAAGTGTCATTCTCGATATGAATGTTCAATGCAATCACAGCTTTTCCTCTAAATGCATTTTCTTCTTGCTTTTATTTAAGATGGTTTGATAGATTGTGTGCTGGCAAACAACCTTAATCTAGATGAATTGGCGCATGTAATTCGGTTCAGGCATTTTCCCCAAACATATCTTTCACTCGGTAACACGGAAATCCTATTCATCGTTAATTTCCGTAATAAAACTTTTGTGAAAGCATTTACTCTCAGAGAATAGCGGCAGTTGTGTTGATATGCAATCAAGCATGCACTTTCAAGGTTAAGAAATGTGTTTCATTATTCCTTTTTGAAAGACTACAGTTTCAAAGATAGCGTTTAATTTTTTGTTGTTGCTTCTTTTTATAGAATGTGGAGGGGGGGGGGGGACGTAGCCCAGTGGTAAAACCGCTTGCCTGATGCGTGGTCTGTCTAGGATCGATCCCCGTCGGTGGACCCATTGGGCTATTACTCGCTCTAGTCAGTGCATTACGACTGGTATATCAAAGGCCCTGGTATGTGCTATCCTGTCTGTGGGATGGTGTATATAAAAGATCTCTTGCTACTAAAGGAGCAATGTAGCGGGTTTCCTCTCTTAGACTATGTGTCATAATTAGCAAATGTTTGACATCCAATAGCCGATGATAAATAAATAAACGTGCTCTAGTGGTGTCGTTAAACAAAGCACACTTTAACTTTATATTTCTGAGAGAACAATGTTCCAGGTTATATTGCTTGGATACGAAATATCCATTGGATTTCGTTTTATACAGAAATACAATTTTGAAAATGTGATCATAATTCCGTTGTGATATGATATCGCCAAGTTGTTGCTGCTTCCTTCTTTTTTCTTTTTTCCTTCCTTCTCTTTTTGGGGGTAACATATATCGTTGGCTATAACCGATTTCGAGAAGTTAGGCCAAAGATCTCTTACAAGGAATCTTGTTACTTTCAGCTTAATATAATCCGATTTAGGAAATAGTTCATAATTTAAAAAACCAACAAAAAACGACCAAATTCCGATATGCATTTTGAAATCTTTCTCTGACGATTAGATGTAGTATGATCTCTGTTGAATTGTGTTTTAAAAAAACATTGGTGTGAAGTTACTTGTTATATGTAGTACTAACTGATAACAACAACTATGCACGCGTTATAGTGCCACTTGCATAACAGCAACAGGAGTGGATGGCTGCTAACTGAAAACTTTCATGGTCGATCTAAGTTGATTTTTTTACACGGTACTTGTCAGCTGAGAGCACTCTCTAAAATGAATAGTCACATGATCCTCTCAATAGTGTTGTATTTTTTCACAGAATATATTCTGATATAGACAGTGTATTGAACTGCATGGAAAAATTAATGGTGGTGTGTAACCTTTCAAGTTTGTTGGAATATGCTTTGAACACGATAACATTTTGGGGATTTTAATATTCACTGACAGTATTTTAATGCAACATTTTCTGATACATTCTGGTTAGTCTATTTAATGGTTTTGGTGGTTTCTTTTACACAGATACGGTTTGAACAATACTATTCGACATTTTGTAAATTTATAATCCTTTGGTATGCAATGCAAAATTGTTTTCTGTAATCATACACCAATTTGTGTAACTTCTATAAAAATTTGGATTTCATACGAAAATCATACTATTTATATAAACTGATTCATTTGTCCTTCTTTAAATTTAGATTCCATACCGTAATCGTACAATTCGTATAACTGGTTAATATTGCCCTTCTTTCAATGTGGATTCCATACCAAATGCCTTAATGGCACCAAGACATTAATTACGAACAGCTCGTCCAGCGAACTGTATGTGTGTCTTTAAGGATGATAAATATATTTCCAGGCAGAACAGTAATTGAAATACTCATAAATAACTAAACGCATTAATCCTCTGCCGAGTGAAAACTAATTTTGTGGAACGTTTCGTCCTTGCCATCAATTCGCGTCTAGCCAAACGAAATCTAATGCCCGCTACATGTCTGATCTATTAATAAACGTGCCTAAGTCAATAGCTGCTGATAATTTACGACTGTTAATTGGTAACTGCTAAATCCGCAGGTCATAGTTTGGGTTAGGTTATTGCCATTAACATATTATAAGCATTAAGCATACACCGTCCACAAGTAGCTTGTTCACGAGGGCGAACATTTGCGAGCGCTGGCAGTCAGATTTATTATGTATACCTGATCATTTGCGAGTTCTCGTCAATGAACATTTGATAATCTACGGTTATTTAATTTACACTGGAGACAGAAACCTTTATATGGAAATACACACCCTCTCTCCCACCTCTCAACCCCCCCCCCCCAAAAAAAAAAAACACCCCCAAAACCCCCCACCCAACAACAACCCCCACCCAAAACATCACCAAAAATTATAGACTCTTACGTATATATATATATATATATATATATATATATATATATATATATATATATATATATATATACATATATATATATATATATATAGTGAGAGAGAGAGAGAGAGAGAGAGAGAGAGAGAGAGAGAGAGAGAGAGAGAGAGAGAGAGAGAGAGAGAGAGAGAGAGAGAGGGGGGCGTCTCATAATCTTTGCTAAAAATTGGTTGTTTGAAACTACCGGGTAAGTAGTTTTGGGTAAGTAGTTCAGCTATTATCAGACATGTCTGTATCCGTATCCCCCCTATAGTTTATAGAGCTTTGGGTGCAATATATTTTCCGGAGGAACATTATTCGAACCTCCTATAAACTTCACTCGCAACAGTCTTAGACCCATCCCTTACTTAAAGTCCTGTAAACGCGCCTGGGGTGGACTGTTCTCGAAAAACGAATATAACGTCATATCCGGCTGGGGTAGTTAATATCCCTAATGTACTCCACTGCGAATGTCTCGGTCTAATGAGAGTTTTCTTGCCGGGAATCTTTCTTAGTCTGGCTACACTGCAAGTACTGACGCTGAGAGACATGCTGCAGATATTTTTAACGGTTTTCGCCCTCGGCATGTTGACGGAGTCGACGAATCCCACCGGAAATTTGATGTTCGTCTGCTAATAACGAGACTGCAAAATTGCTTGTATAGAAAAGACCTCGATCAATTTTTATCCCCCACCCCCACTCAGGGTTTTGACATTTTTTACTAACAGCAAGAGAATCGGTCTTACAATTTACAATTTTAAAAAGAAGAAGAAAGGAAGGAGATGTTTTATTCAACGACGCACTCAGCACAGTTTGTTTGCGGTTATATGGCGTCAGACATATGGTTATGGACTATACAGATATTGAGAGAGGAAATCCGCTGTCGCCGCTTTGTGGGCTACTCTTTTTCGATTAGCAGCAAGGGATCTTTTATATGCACCATCCCACAGACAAGGTAGTACATACCACGGCCTTTGATATACCAGTTGTGGTGCACTGGCTGGAACGAGAAATAGCCCAATTGGCCCACCGACGGGGATCGACCCTAGACCGACCGCACACCGAGCGAGCGCTTTACCACTGGGCTACATCCCACCCCTAATTTTAAAAAGAAGAAGAAGTATGAAATGATAGAAAATGGATTTCACATTAATTATTTCTAGGATTTTAAAATGGGCACAAATTTACAATTCACCAGATTGTGTGACACCACTAATGCACATTGATTGATTAATCATCGGCTATTGGATGTCAAACATTGGGTAATTTTGACCTGTAGTCTTAGAGAGGAAACCCGCTTTTTTTTTCTCCATTAGTAACAAGGGATCTTTTATATGGATCATCCCACAGACAGGTTAGCACATACCACAACCTTTGATATACCAGTCGTGGTGCACTGGCAGGCGTGTGCTTTAAAGAAACTATCCACCAAATCATGCATGTGTGACTAAAACTATTATACGCAGAGAGATACATTATGGATATATAATTTAATATTATCATTACTCTCCCTTAAAGTAAATAAGAATACAATGGGGGGGGGGGGGTAAACTGCTAGTTTGAGACATAACGTGGGGGGGGGGGGGGGTGCTTCTTTGACTAAAGGCGACGTCACACGATACGAGTGTCTCGTATAAGAACAGCCGGTTGCAGAACAGCCGATGGAATCGTAATATTTGTCTTGTCACAATCGGCTATTCTCGAATGAAGCACTCGTTTTGTGTGGCGTCGCCTTAAAGTTCCGCAAAGAAAAGAAACAAAATCTTAAATTAGTTTTAGTAGGACCCCGCAGATGCTTCAAGCAAAATAGTAGCCGGAATGATTCTAGTTCAAATTAGTCTAACTTACAGGAATTTACAGGCCAGATGATGCAGCTTTTTATGACAAATCCTGACACATATTGCACCAATGGCAGGTATGGTGTTATTAAATGCGATATCAAAAGTTATGTGACCTTCCAACTTTGACCCAGTGAGACACTATTTGGTGTACTGCTACCTATAGTGGCATGTTTCCTTTTAACAGTTTATTTGTTTTGTATAATGACACCACTAGAGCACATTGATTTATTAATCATCGGCTACTGAATGTCAAACATTTGGTAATTTTGACATATAGTCTAAGAGAGGAAACCCGCTACAAATGTTTTTTTCCATTAGTAGCATGGGGTCTTTTATATGCACCATCCCATAGATAGGATAGTGGATACCACGGCCTTTGATATACCAGTCGTGGTGCGCTGGCTGGAACGAGAAATAGCCCAATGGGCCCACTGATGGTGATCGTCCTTCTAACACAGGCATTTTTCTCGACTAAAATTAATATGTAATGCCGTCTCGTGTTTGTTTTAATCCTAATGTCTTGCGTCGCATTTGTTTTTACTTATAATTTTGAATCTCTTGCTATTTTGTCCGCTTGATGCGCGGTCGGTCTGGTATCGATCCCCGTCGGTAGACCCATTGGGCTATTCCACGCTCCAGCACGACTGGTATATCAAAGACCGTGGTATGTGTTATCCTGTCTGTGGGATGGTGAATATAAAACATCTCTTTCTGCTAATTGAAAAGAGTAGCGCATAAAGTGGGGACAGCGGGGTTTTTCTCTCAATATCTGTGTGGTCCTTAACCATATGTTCGACACTATATAACCGTAAATAAAATGTGTTGAGCGCGTCGTTAAATAAAACATTTCCTTCCTTCCTGTTGCTATGTCAACAATATTTGACTTATGGGTCTAAAATTTCACTGAAGGTGACACATATCCATATAGTGTCGGGTGTAAAATATAAAAGTTACTATCTCCATACTTTTAAAATAATTCTATATTCATTGGGGGGTGGGGGTGGGGGGGGGGGGGGGGGGTTGGTCCACCCGATATAATATTATCCAGAAAAAAAGGATCTGTTAATAGGAAACATCTAACAAGGTCATCTACAAAGTATAAACAAACAAGTCACTTTAACTTTTGTAATATCTTAAAACGTTATTTAATGTACTGAAGAACCAAACATTGTATTCCATTTTTATTATTATTAAAGTCATAGTTTTATACTTTAGTAATAACAACATTTTCATTTGTTAGTCCTCAAAATATATATTTACCTTTTTCAGCTTTAGAATCTTTGATTAATAACACCCACATTTGACATTATATTAATACCTAAAAATCAGCATAATAACGTGTACCTACGCTATGTGTATTTATAACAGTATTTCTATTGTTCTCTTCCAATATGTTTCGAAATAGGTCAACATTAAAATCCTAGAAACAAATATTACTTGGGACTAAAGAAATCAATAACTTCAATGCTAAATCTATGTTTATCTTCCTCTTTCATTACTGCCTATTGTGTTAAATGTTTGTTATGTTTATAAGGATCATAATATTATACTAATTATAGCTAGGGAAAATAAAACGATTGTTACTATTATCGGTGGTCGAGTGAAGTTTTTTGTTAAAGGGACATTCCTGAGTTTTCTGCCATTTTAAGATGTTATCGACTAACAGAGACTTTTTAATAATTGTAATTACATATCAAATATATTTTTCTGCATAAAATATTAGTGGCTGTATATTAAACGTGTTTCTAATCGTTCTAATATTTGTATTAGGTTAAATTTCATTTTATTTCCTAAAATAAGTTTTTTTTAGTACGTACGAAATTGTTTGAAATCAAAATCCAATTTCGGCTTCTTACAAATATTAAGACGACCAGAAACACATTGAATATACAGACACTGATATTCTAAACAAAAAAATATATCTAATATGTAAGTTTAATCGTAGAAATATTTTATTAGTCGGAAACATCTTACAATGCAGCAAACTCAGGAATGTCCCTTTAAGTTGTTTGGGGATTTTCTTTTGAGGGGGGTGTCTTTCGGATTTTTTTTTTTAGTTGTTTTTGTTTATTAGTCTGTGTGTGTGTGTGTGTGTGTGTGTGTGTGTGTGTGTGTGTGTGTGTGTGTGTGTGTGTGTGTGTGTGTGTGTGTGTGTGCGCATTTTGTTAATACTGTTAAATACACCCTTACCTTACCAAATGTTTTCTGGGGCAGAAAGTTTTAAAGATAAGATTATCTAATTATTATTATTATTATTATTATTATTATTATTATTATTATTACATTTATTATTATATTATTTCATTATCATCATTTTCATTATTATTATTATTACATATATTATTATTATTTTCGTAATCATTTGCATTATTTAGTAGTAGTAGTAGTAGTAGTAGTAGTAGTAGTAGTAGTAGTAGTAGTAGTAGCAGCAACAGTAGTAGCAATAATAATAATAATGGTATAGCTTTAACAAATTCATTATTATTACATATATTATTATTATTTTCGTAATCATCTGCATTATTTAGTAGTAGTAGTAGTAGTAGTAGTAGTAGTAGTAGTAGTAGTAGTAGTAGTAGTAGTAAGGGTAGTAGTAGTAGTAAGGGTAGTAGTAGTAAGGGTAGTAGTAGTAGGAGGAGGAGTAGCAACAGCAGCAGTAGTAGTAGTAGTAGTAGTAGTAGTAGTAGTAGTAGTAGTAGTAGTAAGGGTAGTAGTAATAGTAAGGGTAGTAGTAGTAGTAAGGGTAGTAGTAGTAGTAGGAGGAGGAGGAGGAGTAGCAGCAGCAGCAGCAGTAGTAGTAGTAGTAGTAGGAGGAGGAGGAGTAGTAGTAGTAGTAGTAGTAGTAGTAGTAGTAGTAAGGGTAGTAGTAGTAGTAAGGGTAGTAGTAGTAGTAAGGGTAGTAGTAGTAGTAGTAGTAGGAGGAGGAGTAGCAGCAACAGCAGCAGTAGTAGTAGTAGTAGTAGTAGTAGGAGGAGGAGGAGGAGTAGTAGTAGTAGTAGTAGTAGTAGTAGGAGGAGGAGGAGTAGTAGTAGTAGTAGTAGTAGCAGCAGCAGCAGTAGTAGTAGTAGTAGTAGTAGGAGGAGGAGGAGTAGTAGTAGTAGTAGTAGTAGTAGTAGTAGTAGTAGTAGTAGTAGTAGTAGTAGTAGGAGGAGGAGGAGTAGTAGTAGTAGTAGTAGTAGGAGGAGGAGGAGGAGGAGTAGTAGTAGTAGTAGTAGTAGTAGTAGTAGTAGTAGTAGTAGTAGTAGTAGTAGTAGGAGGAGGAGGAGTAGTAGTAGTAGTAGTAGTAGTAGTAGTAGTAGGAGGAGGAGGAGTAGTAGTAGTAGTAGTAGTAGTAGTAGTAGTAGTAGTAGTAGTAGTAGTAGTAGTAGTAGTAGTAGGAGGAGGAGGAGTAGTAGCAGTAGTAGTAGTAGTAGTAGTAGTAGGAGGAGGAGGAGTAGTAGTAGTAGTAGTAGTAGTAGGAGGAGGAGGAGGAGGAGGAGGAGGAGTAGTAGTAGTAGTAGTAGTAGTAGTAGTAGTAGTAGTAGGAGGAGGAGGAGGAGGAGTAGTAGCAGCAGTAGCAGCAACAGCAGTAGTAGTAGTAGTAGTAGTAGTAGTAGTAGTAGTAGTAGTAGTAGTAGTAGTAGTAGTAGTAGTAGTAGTAGTAGTAGTAGTAGTAGTAGAGGAGGAGGAGTAGTAGTAGTAGTAGTAGTAGTAGTAGTAGTAGTAGTAGTAGTAGTAGTAGTAGTAGTAGGAGGAGGAGGAGTAGTAGTAGTAGTAGTAGTAGTAGTAGTAGTAGTAGTAGTAGTAGTAGTAGTAGTAGTAGTAGTAGTAGTAGTAGTAGTAGTAGTAGTAGTAGTAGTAGTAGTAGTAGTAGTAGTAGTAGTAGTAGTAGTAGGAGAAGTAGTAGTAGTAGTAGTTAGTAGTAGTAGTAGTAGTAGTAGTAGTAGTAGTAGTAGTAATAGTAGTAGTAGTAGTAGGAGGAGGAGGAGGAGGAGGAGTAGTAGTAGTAGTAGTAGTAGTAGTAGGAGGAGTAGTAGTAGTAGTAGTAGTAGTAGTAGTAGTAGTAGGAGGAGGAGGAGTAGTAGTAGTAGTAGTAGTAGTAGTAGTAGTAGTAGTAGTAGTAGGAGTAGTAGTAGTAGTAGTAGTAGTAGTAGTAGTAGTAGTAGTAGTAGTAGTAGTAGTAGTAGTAGTAGTAGTAGTAGTAGTAGTAGTAGTAGTAGTAGTAGTAGTAGTAGTAGTAGTAGTAGTAGTAGTAGTAGTAGTAGGAGGAGTAGTAGTAGTAGTAGTAGTAGTAGTAGTAGTAGTAGTAGTAGTAGTAGTAGTAGTAGTAGTAGTAGTAGTAGTAGTAGTAGTAGTAGTAGTAGTAGTAGGAGGAGGAGGAGGAGGAGGAGGAGTAGTAGTAGTAGTAGTAGTAGTAGTAGTAGTAGTAGTAGTAGTAGTAGGAGGAGGAGTAGTAGTAGTAGTAGTAGTAGTAGTAGTAGTAGTAGTAGTAGGAGGAGGAGGAGGAGGAGTAGTAGTAGTAGTAGTAGTAGTAGTAGTAGTAGTAGTAGTAGTAGTAGTAGGAGGAGGAGGAGGTAGTAGTAGTAGTAGTAGTAGTAGTAGGAGTAGTAGTAGTAGTAGTAGTAGTAGTAGTAGTAGGAGGAGGAGGAGGAGGAGTAGTAGTAGTAGTAGGAGGAGTAGTAGTAGTAGTAGTAGTAGTAGTAGTAGTAGTAGTAGTAGTAGTAGTAGTAGTAGTAGTAGTAGTAGTAGTAGTAGTAGTAGGAGGAGGAGGAGGAGGAGGAGGTAGGAGTAGTAGTAGTAGTAGGTAGGAGTAGTAGTAGTAGTAGTAGTAGTAGTAGTAGTAGTAGTAGTAGGAGGAGGAGGAGGAGGAGGAGGAAGAGTAGTAGTAGTAGTAGTAGGAGGAGGGAGGAGAGTAGTAGGAGTAGTAGTAGTAGTAGTAGGAGTAGTAGTAGGAGGAGGAGGAGGAGGAGGAGGAGTAGTAGTAGTAGTAGTAGTAGTAGTAGTAGGAGGAGGAGGAGGAGGAGGAGGAGGAGAGTAGTAGTAGTAGTAGTAGTAGTAGTAGTAGTAGTAGTAGTAGGAGGAGGAGGAGGAGGAGGAGGAGGAGGAGTAGTAGTAGTAGTAGTAGTAGTAGTAGTAGGAGGAGGAGGAGGAGGAGGAGGAGGAAGTAGTAGTAGTAGTAGTAGTAGTAGTAGTAGTAGGAGGAGGAGGAGGAGGAGGAGGAGGAGGAGTAGTAGTAGGAGGAGGAGGAGGAGTAGCAGCAGCAGCAGCAGTAGCAGTAGTAGTAGTAGTAGTAGTAGTAGTAGTAAGGGTAGTAGTAATAGTAAGGGTAGTAGTAGTAGTAGTAAGGGTAGTAGTAATAGTAGTAAGGGTAGTAGTAGTAGGAGGAGGAGGAGGAGTAGCAGCAGCAGCAGCAGTGGCAGCAACAGCAGCAGCAGTAGTAGTAGTAGTAGTAGTAGTAGTAGTAGTAGTAGTAGTAGGAGGAGGAGGTGGAGTAGTAGTAGTAGTAGTAGTAGTAGTAGGAGGAGGAGGAGGAGTAGCAGTAGTAGTAGTAGTAGTAGGAGGAGGAGTAGCAGCAGCAGCAGTAGTAGTGGTAGTAGTAGTAGTAGTAGTAGTAGTAGTAGTAGTAGTAGTAGTAGCAGCAACAGTAGTAGAAATAATAATAGTAGCAGTAGTAGTAGGAGGAGGAGGAGGAGGAGGAGGAGTAGCAGCAGCAGCAGTAGCAGCAACAATAGCAGTAGTAGTAGTAGTAGTAGTAGTAGTAGTAGTAGTAGTAGTAGTAGTAGTAGTAGTAGCAACAGTAGTAGAAATAATAATAGTAGTAGTAGTAGTTTAGCTTTAACTAATTAATGATCTATTTCGCTGACAAGAATTGTACTCTGCAACTGTCACTTTCAAAAGGACATTCTAAGTAATGAATAACATAACAACACAGTGGCTATTGTTTGCAGACTTCCGCAATAAAATCCTATTGATGTCAGATGTATTCTTTATTTCTCTATGGACTGGTAGCTGAGTCCTCGCACAGGAGAACTCTCCAAAGACGAGAATTGGTGTCAAAGGTTCGTGTCACTTCCTGGAACGTTTACGCGACCAATCAACTGCTATGGGAAGTCAATTTGCAATGACCTTCGTGTGTGAAGAGTGCTCACATTTAGACGCTTGTTAATCTTTTTTTTGACATTTCTTAAAGCCCCAATCTCATCTTCCAATCTTTTAAAATATTTTATTCATGACCGCAAACTATGACCGCAGTTTATAGTAGACGTGTTTTGTAATTTTTCACTGATATAGTCATCTCCCTTGATACATACAAGTCTCTCGCTGTTGTTAAAATACAGTCTTAGATCGCGCAGTGGTTAAGACAAGTACAATTTTGTTAGGTGCTTATAGTTCATATTCAGATTTACAGTCATAATGAATTTCCCTAGGTAATTTGGTGGGTTAAGACCACTGGTACAACGTCACTCTACCAAACAAGCAATTACAGAAGAAGAATATTTTTAAATTATTATTATAGTGTCACATACTATACATAAATCATTGAATAAAATGTATGTATATATACAACGCTTAAAAGGTACACAAAACGGCCAAATGGTCTACGAAATAGTCCAAACATTTAAAATTCTAAAATATTTAAAAGCACATTGTGCCAACTTCTAAATAAAACATAATTTATTATAAAATGCAATACTGATGTCATCTTTCCTTGACATATAATAGTCAAAATAGCTATATATAACCAAAGTGTGATTGTATCTTAGTTGGATATAGACACGAAACTAAAGTCAAGTCAATGAATTAATGCAATGTACAGAGTGTCGATAAGGCGAAAACGTAATTTATCAGTAACCTTAAAGGGACATTCCTGAGTTTGCTGCATTGTAAGATGTTTTCGACTAATAAAATATTTCTACGATTAAACTTACATATTAAATATACGTTCTTGTTTAGAATATCAGTGTCTGTATATTTAATGTGTTTCTGGTCGTCTTAATATTTGTAAGAAGCCCAAACTGGATTTTGTCTTCAAATAATTTCGTACGTAAGAAAAAATAATATTTTAGGAAATAAGATGAAATTTCACCTAGTACAAACATTAGAACGATCAAAAACATGTTTAATATACAGCCACTAATATTGTATGCATAAAAATATATTCGATATATAATTACAATCGTTAAAAAGTCTCTGTTAGTCGATAACATCTTAAAATTTGCAGCAAACTCAGGAATGCCCCTTTAATGACACTTAACAGACAACGGAAATGGAAAATTGTCGCATTACGGGAAGAAAACCAAAGTGGAGACTCGATAGCTTGGATTTAATCATTTTCGTTTCTTTCTTCTTCTTATTTTCGTGTTTATATCCAATTAAGGTTCAAGCACGCTGCTCTGGACACACACACACACACACACACACACACACACACACACACACACACACACACACTCTGCTATCTGGACTGTCTATCCAGGAGAGTGGATTAGTGGTTAGTGGTTAAAACGAGACATGTCGACCCATGCCGTTTACACGCTACAAGTCATGTAGCACGAGAGGTACATATGTTTCAAGTCGTTACTATAAGATACATAGTGAGATCGCACCTTAATATGTCTCCGGGGAAGACGTTGCGGAGTAGTAAAGCGCTCGCTTGATGCGCGGTCGGTCTGGGATCGATTCCCATCGGTGGGCCTATTGGGCTATTTCTCGTTCCAGCCAGTGCACCAAGATTGATATATCAAAGGCCGTGATATGTACTATCCTGTCTGTGTGATGGTGCATATAAAAGATCCATTGCTGCTAATGGAAAAATATACCGGGTTTCCTCTTTAGGACTAAGGACTATATGTAAAAATTAACAAATGTTTGACATCCAATACCGATGATTAATAAATCAATGTGCCTTAGTGGTGTCGTTAAATAAAACAAACTTTAACTTTATATGTCTCGTTATCTGTACGACTGCGTTTATAAGTAAAATTCGTCATTCAATTTGCTAACAAGCATTTAAGGATTTATAAAGACAACATAATAAAACAAAATACATTTTTTTTATAGACTCTGCATTATAAGGAAGCTGGTGCTGATAATATCAATGATGGTGATTATCATGATGATCCAAATGGCCCACCGACGGGAATCGATCCCAAAACGACCGTGCATCAAGCGAGCGCTTTACCACTGGGCTACCTCATAGCGATTCGTATGCGTTACAGCCGGTAATTAGGTATCTTCCAGATTTAAAATTGGGCCTGTTCCATAATTGATCATACTGGGGCATATTATAATTTTTATTCCACGTCTGGAGTATCTACAGCATCTGCTGCACCCGACTCGTGAATGGGATCAATACAATTTTATATTGTCGTGGTGGGCATATTATACAATTGAAGGAAAGAAGGAAATATTTTATTTAACGACGCACTCAGCACATTTTATTTACGGTTATATGGAGACAGACATATGGTTAAGGACCACACATATATTGAGAGAGGAAACCCGCTGTCACCACTTCATGGGCTACTCTTTTCGATTAGCAGCTAGGGATATTTTATATGCACCATCCGACAGACAGGATAGTACATACCACGGCCTTTGATATGCCAGTCGTGCTGCACTGGCTGGAACGAGATAAAACAACTGCCTCTCGTTCTTCTCCATCAGATTAATTCTAGAATATGTGTTTGATTGCATCACTTCTGAGTCTTCAAGGCCGATTCTATATGTTATGAATCTTTTTGTACTGGACGTTTGAATTTACAAACTAAACCTTACGCCGACTGAAATGACAGCAATGCACAGAGTTGGCACAATCATTTGCACTTTTATTAGACGAGGATGCTGTTTGATGCTTTTTTAGCTACTAGGAGACGGCAAAATAATGCTTCGTCTAACGCATCTATGACCACGATTTCAGATCTGTAATTGGCAGATAGCATTCCGCTCACAAAGAAACAAGCAGCATGCATAAACCAAATCGATTACCTTCTTTCTGAACCTACGACTGTTGGCATGGTGTCCTTTGAGGACCTTGGGTGACCGAGAATTATGAACAATAATTCATCGTCTGGCGGAAATGAAACACGCAGGATTCAGTGCTGGAGACATGTACGTGCAATCAGAATGCTGATATTTTATTAATCGTGATGTATTTGGTTTCTAAAGAACAACGTTAAAGGCGTAATAAGTAATTGTAGTTATAAAACAAGGAGCACACATCGCAAAAAAAGAAGAGAAGAAAACAAAAGAAAAAAAGAGAAGAAGTTTAAAACAAAAACAAAGCAGAGAACGTTATAGTTAAACAATGTTTTTGCCCAAAACAGCGATTATACAATCGTGGCCGTAACCCCAAAACAGCGATTATACAATCGTGGCCGTAACCCCAAAAGTTAAAGTTTGTTTTGTATAACGACACCACTAGAGCACATTGATTTATTAGTCATTGGCTTTTGGATGTCAAACACTTATGTTAATTTTGATATACAGACTTAGAGAGGAAACCCGCTACACTTTTCAATTAATCGCAAGGGATCTTTTGTATGCACCATCCCACAGACAGGGTAGCACATACCATGATCTTTAATATACCAGGCGTGGTGCCCTGGCTGGAACGAGAAATAGCTCAATGGGACAACCGACGGGGATCGATCCTAGATCGACGGCGCATCAAGTGAGCGTTGTATCAATGAGCTACGTCCCGCCCTTGCCACACCCAATGGAAATAACTCATTAAAGGGACATTTCTGAGTTTGCTGCATTGTAAGATGTTTCCGACTAATAAAATATGTCTATGATTAAATTTACATATTAAATATATTTTCTTGTTTAGAATATCAGTGTCTGTATATTAATGTGTTTCTGGTCTTCTTAATATTTGTAAGAAGCCCAAACTGGATTTTGTCTTCAAATAATTTCGTACGTACGAAAAAAACACATTTTAGGAAATAAAATGAAATTTAACCTAGTACAAATATTAAAACGATCAGAAACACCTTTAATATACAGCCACTAATATTTTATGCAGGAACATATATTTGATAATTAATTACAATCGTTAAAAAGTTTCTGTTAGTCGATAACATCTTAAAAATTGCAGCAAACCCAGGAATGTCCCTTTAACAGTGAAAAAGGAATAGGGACTCGGCAAAGTAGGTTGTTTTCTTTATTTAAACAATAATGGAATTTGTTAATTAAAAATGGAAATTTCTCATATTTGTCTGGGGATATTTTAATCTTATTAAGACAGTTAACTCAAATATAAGCCTACTCAATATTGATAAGTGGTTGCGAACTGGGGGTTGTCTTACAATTGAATTTTACTTTACTTGTACGGTAGATGTTAGATTTAAATACAATTAGCAAGCGTGGTTTTAAACGATATTGTATTCTGTCGGAGGTAGATGGTAAAATGTAACCCATGTGACATAGTTTAAAGGGACATACCCTAGTTTTTAAACCCTAAGGTATATTTTTCACTATTACAGCCGTTTATGATCACTGAAATTAACATTGCTTATATTTTATTCCTTAGATTATCCATTTCTGTACAACCGAAGTGTGTCTGGTCATCCTGGTGTTTGTAACACGACAAAATGCATTCTTCATATTTTTAAAAACGCACGTGCGTCTCAGACATAACCGTTATGGAATCGTGTTTAAACTATTTTTAAGGGTATTTCAACGTCACAAACTGTTGTTTCACTCTGTTGTATCCACAGGTTTGTAAATTAACTACATTTAGTGTGCATTTTTACGGGTTGAAACTAGAGTCTAGATGAAAAATATGCCCTAGTGTTTAAAAACTAGGGTCTGTCCCTTTAAGTATCAGAATATTACAAAGTGCAAACGTGGGAGCAGTTTGTTCTTTTAAAATAATAAATTTACGATTACCAGAAAACACAGACTATTATATGCGTCTCAGGGGACTAGACTCAATTACGAGCGTTTATGAGACTCAGCGTGGGAGGTGAGAGCTAAAAAAAAGTTGGGGGGGGGGGGGGGGGGGGGGGGGGGGGAGGGGGGGAGAGAAGATTTGCTTAACTTTGTTTTCTGTTTCCAAATATATTTTCCAACATTTTATTTATTCCATGAATTATTTGCCACGTTTAACATTCGTTTTATAATCAGACGAATATTCGTATCGAGTGGTAATACAGAAAATCTTTAATTAGAACACACACGCACACACGTATTTCAATTACAGTGTAACAGTTAGGAACTCTTGGAAGAAACATCTTTTAGCCAGAAGACTCAGTACCCTGAAATCTGGTTTTTAACAAATGATTATAAAACAAAATCTGATTTGTTTTCAACATTACAATAACTGTATATTCTATTGACAGCTCATAAAAAATGGTTTCCTTTTACTTTATTTAGATGACTTTAATCAGCATTTTAGGTAAGTATGGTTTGACGAGTTTACTTTGTATAAAAAAGTGGTGCTGAACTCAGGCAAGACAAAATTACCTTTTGTTTCTTTTTTTTGGCCAAATATGGCCAAATATCGACGTAGAGATTTATGTCTGGGTTTTTTTAACCTCTTTTCGTTTTAACCAAAGTGCACATATTTGCCACAGTTCAGTTGTATACTGGACTCGGGTGGGTGGGGAGGGGGAGGTGTTCAACATCATCCAAACAGAAGATACACACATTGTCAGTTTATAAAAGTGGTAAATAACCTTAAACTGAAACAAAGGTTATATATAAATATTAAAATCCAGTTGATATCATAATATTATTTACTGATGGAAGCTACAAATACAGTTAGTGTTGAAAACTAACAGAGAAACACAAAAACACCACACACACACACACGCAGATACACAGACACACACAGAAACACACACACACGCAGATACACAGACACACACACAGAAAAACACACACACGCAGATACACAGACACACACACAGAAACACACACACACACACGCAAATACACACACACACACACACAGATACACAGACGCACACACAGAAACACACACACACACACACACAGATAGAGAGAGAGAAAAAAACACACACACACACACATACACAGAGAAACACACACACACACACACACACACACACACACACACACACACAGAGAACACACACACACACACACACACAGAAACACACACACACACAGAAACACACAGATAGACATACAGACAGACACACACGCGCGTACACATCCACGCACGCACACGCGCGTGCACACACAAATTCGGAAGACCCCACACAAACCCCCCCCCCCCCCCCCCATCAACAACATACTCTAAAAATTGCACCTTTATTTCAAGAAGGGGCGGGACGTAGCCAGGTGGTACAGCGCTCGCGCGATGCGCGGTCGGTGTGAGATCGATCCCCGTCGGTGGGCCCATTGGGCTATTTCTCGTTCCAGCCAGTGCACCACGACTGGTATATCAAAGACCGTGGTATGTGCTACCCTGTCTGTGGGATGGTGCATATAAAAGACCCCTTGCTGCTTATCGAAAAAGAGTAGCCCATGAAGTGGCGACAGCGGGTTTCCTCTCTCAATATCTGTATGGTCCTTAACCATATGTCTGACGCGATATAACCGTAAATAAAATGTGTTGAGTGCGTCGTTGAATAAAACATTTCCTTCCTTTATCTCAAGAATTCATTCATTTTATTTACTAAAGCAAGTTGTTTACAGGCATGTACTTTCGGTCTACCTTACTTCAGTATTACGATGTCGACGTGCACGTCAGTGTACAGTATGTTAATAATACAGGTATAACAGTATACGTACATCTTAGCACAATATACCTAGGATCGACACAATTGTTTATAAAAAAAAAACACATTTAAGGATAGTAAAAAGTAAAGTTTGTTTTATTTAACGACGCCACTAGAGCACATTGATTTTTTTATCTTATCATCGGCTATTGGACGTCAAACATATGGTCATTCTGACACTGGGTTTTTTAGAGGAAACCCGCTGTCGCCACATAGGCTACTCTTTTACGACAGGCAGCAAGGGATCTTTTATTTGCGCTTCCCACAGGCAGAATAGCACAAAGCATGGCCTTTGTTGAACCAATTATGGATCACTGGTCGGTGCAAGCACTCACTCAGGGTTTGGAGTCGGTATCTGGATTAAAAATCCCATGCCTCGACTGGGATCCGAACCCAGCACCTACTAGCCTGTAAACCGATGGCCTAACCACGACGCCACCGAGGCCGGTTCATTTAAGGATAGCGACAGATAGTTTTAGTTATTACGTTGTAATGTTAAACGGACATACTCTAGTTTTTAAACACTAAGGCATATTTTGACTATTAGAGCCGATTTTGACAACTGAAATCATAATTTACTTAGATTTTGTTTAGATTACCCATTTCCGTACATTCGAAGTGTTTTTCTTCATCCTGGTGTTTTTAATATCATAAAATGCATTTCTCATATTTTTAAAAACGCACGTGCGTCTGAGAGGTAATAGTTATGGAGTCAAGTTGTAGTCTGTTTTAGAGGGTATTTCGCCATTTCAAAGTCACAGACTCATGTTTCACTCAATTGTAACTTTATCCAAATGTGTTACAGGTTTGTAGATTAACTAAACTTAGTGTCTATTTTTTCGGGTTGAAATTAGGGTCTGTGCCTAGAAAGCATGGAAAGAAATGTTTTATTTTACGACGCACTCAACACATTTTATTTACGGTTATATGGTGTCAGACATATGGTTAAGGACCACACAGATTTTGAGAGGAAACCCGCTGTCGCCACTACATGGGCTACTCTTTCCGATTAGCAGCAAGGGATCTTTTATTTGCGCTTCCCACAGGCAGGATAGCACAAACCATGGCCCTTGTTGAACCAGTTATGGATCACTGGTCGTTGCAAGTGGTTTACACCTACCCATTGAGTCTTGCGGAGCACTCACTCAGGGTTTGGACTTTAAGCATGGAGACAGATTATAAAATAGCCAGTTTTCTATGATTAGTTGCTTCAACAAGACATCTTTTTAAGAATAATATGGCATTGATCAATAGCATTAGCTTTTAAGGGTGGTGGTTGTGTGTGGGAGGAGGGTAAACACAAATATAATGCGTACGCGTGGTTACAAATAAATACAACTACTTCATTGGAGTGTGAGTTCTGTCCCATATAATCTTCTACGTGACAGCTCTTTAAGCCGATCAGCTAATATGAGACACTTACGGAGTGTAAATTTGTTCCCGGGGGGGGAAGCATTTCTGTACTTTTACACTATGTTTAATCTTTTTCAGACAATAGGAAGTGACTAACACTCGTGTCTTAACAGTGAGAGTCGGAAGGAACTTATTCAAGCTAGGTGTAGGCGTGGGGCGTTGGCCTTTATGTGCATTATTACTGCATATAAACATTCCTTGCAACTAATGAAAAAAATGTAGCGGATTTCCTCTCTAAGACTGTATGTCAAAATTACCACATGTTTGACATCCAATAGCCGATGATTAATAAATCAATGTGCTCTAGTGGTGTCGTTATTCATACTCTGTCAAAAAAGAAACGCATAGGCAAAATATTCATGGAATTATCTCTTTAATACAAAGTGGCATATATTCGTTATTTATAATCGTATCACAGTCAAATTTAACATGAGTATGAGTATTCTTGCTATAGACTGACGGCAGTGGAGGCGTTTTCGTCACCAAACAGCGTCGCACGTGGGCGCTGAAATCTGGGCCTGTCTTCAGCTGATTGAAACTACTGGTACCTGTCCCAGAGACGTGAAATGGTGCTTTGATGGACGTTCATGTGGCGTGCGACTGCTGACTGCGATTCACCTAACTGGAGGCGGCTTATTGCAATGTTTCGATTCGGCAGGCTTAGTCTTGGCATCTTGTAACTCGTCTACGTCGAAATGGAAATGAGGCATCATTGCGAGCATTGCAGCTTTAAATAAGCATCACTACCCCAATCTTTTTCCCCGAGTTTCACGTGCATTCGCCAAAATCTGACCATTTCACGCCGATTTCCTGCAATTGTCGCACAACGTGCCACAACGTGCGTTAAATGTTTTTTAGGGTGCATTTGCCATTTGGGCATGCTGTCCCATTCCAGGAACATTACCAAACATGGCCATTCAGCAACAATGTAAACAAAACCGATATTTTATAAAAGCGTTTCTTTTTTGACAGAGTATATTTATTTATTTATTTATTTATTTATTGTATTATGGCTTGGTTTTAATCCAAGAGGAAACTGATTCGTTGCGCCTACTACCACACTCCGAAGCCAATCGGGCCCAATTTTACAAAATATCGTAAGCTTAGTTTTTCGCGTAAACGTAAATCTACGACTAAAACATAATTCTTATTACTATTATAGTACAACAAACAAAGTTTGAAATACACATATTTCATTTTCTTTTGTCCTTAAAAATGCTCCATTTTCCTTAATGATGTAGTTATCTTCGTGAAATAGATAGCAAACATGTATGCCCGGTATAACTGGTAGTCACAGACGTTTAGTGAAATTGCCCCCTGAGTCTTGAGTCTGAAGACATAGCGGTGCTGTGGTTTTCTTTGTCAAGTGATGCTTCACTTCTGCAGTTGGCAGCTGTTGGATACATCTGTCAAGGACGTCTATATCAATGGCTTCCTTGTGAAGATCCGAGAGGAATTTCTGCACACATAAATTATCTTCAAAACTCGCCGTCTATACGTACATGTATGTGAAAAGGAAAGGGCGGATTCAAGAAATATATATATATATATATATATATATATATATATATATATATATATATACACATACACATACACACACACACACACACACACACACACACACACACACACACACACACAGACACAGACATACATATACATATACATCCAATAGCCGATGATTAATAAATCAATGTGCTCTAGTGTTTTCGTTAAATAAAACAAACTGTGTGTGCGTGTGTGTGTGTGTGTTGTTGTTGTTGTTGTTGTTGTTGTTGTTGTTGTTGATTCGGTCATTCGACCCTATCACCTTGGGCGAACTAATAAATATATGAATACATTAATTAATATTAAAGACATTAAAAACCCCACAAAACAAACAAACACAACAACAATATAGCACAGTACAAACAGTGGTGATAGTCACATCCATGGACAGTGTTCGCATCATTTGCATCCTGCCCCGCGATACGAGTATCAACAGCTGTACTATGCACATTCCTACCTAAAAGGTACATAATGTATAAACGGTACCTTGCTTGCTGTTTGCTGGGGGTACAGGCTCGTGTACAGAGATAATTTCGAGGTTCGAACCCTGCCCTCCCTCCAAGCGAATTTATTTTTTCAATATATTTTCTATGGTTGCATGA
>NC_054708.1:27802886-27857886 GCF_016097555.1 Gigantopelta aegis
GTCGTCCTTTCTGGGGCATAGGCCATTGACTACAGTTTTCCAGAGTTATCTGTCCTGGTCTCTGGTTTCAAGCTGCCTGCAGGTGTATCCCACAGGTACCCCCAAACAGAAACCCGTAATACAAATGCTACAGTTACATAGGCTACATAACGTTACTATAATATATCTGACGTTATTGTTTGGGGATACGATAACTGTGGTGTATCTTGTCTTCTTGGTGTCCACCTGGAGATCCCTTCGCCATGTGTTCTTTGGACGGCCTCCTTTTCTTCGGCCAACAAGTATTTCGACATTTTTCGTCAAGTTAAAAACAAAATTGTCGAAAACGTTACTAAAAATGTCAACAATGCTTTTACGTGACGTCAACAATGCTTTAACATGATGACGTCAACAATGCTTCTACGTTTTAATATGCTTATTGATGTCAAAGCGATACTACGTACATTCGTCTGGATATAGTTTTATTTCAGAAATGTGTGAATAGAATCGCTTTTTGAGATTAATAATCATATTAAAATGTATATAAATGTAAAAAGTCTGTACATGGACCTATTACTACCCAATGACGACATCTTACTTCCTGTGCATGTTTTCTGCAAATGTTGACTGGATATATCCATAACGGTAAGTGTTTGCAATTGTTTGTTTGTTTATTTGTTTGTTTGTTTAATTGTGTATTGGCGTAGACAGGATTTTATATTGTGAGGTCATCCACATTGTGTGGGGTGGGGCACCCACACTCAATTAATCTTGTTATGGGGCGATATGCACATATAACTTAACGGAAAATGTCGAAATACATGTTGGCCTACCACTGAAATGCGCATCTCTCTTCTTTTTTTTTTGGGGGGGGGGGGGGGGGGGCACCTGGTATCCAAGCAAACAATGATATCGAGTAGTGGGAACCTTTTCAATGTTATTAATAAGCGAAAAGGTAAACATTCCCCGGGATTGGGAGGGGGCATGGCCCCCCTGTCCCACCCCCCTCCCCGTCTACGCCACTGGCATGCATGTTTTTTTATGTAGCCGGTGACGAACAATTGATTATTACCTTACATAGTCCTGCGCTACCTTTATTCCTTATATTTTTGCTCTGCCCATATGCAGGTGTAATGCAAATACAGTATTCTTATTCATAGAAACGATGATATATATCTGTCGGGGTGGGGTTGGGTGGGGGGTGCATGGCCCTTATGCTCCACCATGCAGGCTATGCATATTAACAGACTGCAAGAAATGTTCATGAGGTTAATTGAGATCAGTTCAGTTTATTGCATCCATTTAACCACAAGAACAACTCTCGAGGGACTGCAAACGTGGATCCAAGAGAAGGGGTTTTGGAAGGTTGCCACCCACATCCTTCCTCAGAAAGTCGAAATGTCCTGAAACACCCAGTGTTTAGAAGATGAATATAATCCATTTATTGGTTTTCAGCAGGGAACATGTTTACAATGGTCAGCTTGATATTTCAGTGGAAGATATAACCATACAGATAAATTAAAATTTGTTTTGTTTAACGACACTACTAGAGCACATTGATTTATTAATCATCGGCTATTGGATGTCAAACATTTGGTAATACACCACAATGTCATGTTTCCATTAGTAGCATCTTTTATATGCACCATCCCACAGACAGGATAGCACATACCACGACCTTTAATATGCCAGTTGTGGTGCATTAGCTGGAACAAGAAATAACCCAATGGGCCTACGGACGGGGATCGACCCTAGACCGAACGTGCATCAAGCGAGCGCTTTATCACTGGGCTGCGTCCCGTACCGCGCCCCATTTAAGAATAAGGTGTCGCCGTCTTGGACAGAGACCAGATAGTTGAAATTGGTCTCAGAGAGGAAACCGCTACATTTTTCCACAAGTTAGTAGCAAGGGATCTTTTATATGCACCATCTCACAGACAGGATAGCACAAACCACAACCTTTAATATGCCAGTCATGGTGCACTGGCTGGAACGAAAAATAACCCACTGAGCCCAACCACGGATATCGACTCTAGACCGACCGCACATCAGGCGAGCGCTTTACCACTGGGCCATGTCCAGTGAGCGGGATCGATCCCCGTCGGTGGACCCATTGGGCTATTTCTCGTTCCAGCCAGTGCTCCACAACTGGTATAACAAAGGCCGTGGTATGTGCTATCCTGTCTGTGTGATGGTGCATATAAAAGATCCCTTGGTGCTAATGGAAAAAGAGTAGCCCATGAAGTGGTGACAGCGGGTTTCTCTCTCAATATCTGTGTGGTCCTTAACCATATGTCCGACGCCATATAACCGTAAATAAAATGTGTTGAGTGCGTCGTTAAATAAAACATTTCTGTCTTTCTTTCTGGGCCATGTACCGTCCCTCTGTAAAGAGCTGTGCTAATCGAGAGTTCTGGTTCTCGGCGAGGTTTATCTATTGTCGAGATGATCTTCTCAATTCGGCGCATGGAGGCGTTGTCCATCTCGGATGGAAAAGAAAGAAATGTTTTATTTAACGACGCACTCAACACATTTTATTTACGGTTATATGGCGTCAGACATATGGTTAAGGACCACACAGATTTTAAGAGGAAACCCGCTGTCGCCACTAAATGGGCTACTCTTCCGATTAGCAGCAAGGGATCTTTTATTTGCGCTTCCCACAGGCAGGATAGCACAAACCATGGCCTTTGTTGAACCAGTTATGGATCACTGGTCGGTGCAAGTGGTTTACACCTACCCTGCGGAGCACTCACTCAGGGTTTGGAGTCGGTCTCTGGATTAAAAATCCCATGCCTCGACTGGGATCCGAACCCAGTACCTACCAGCCTGTAGACCGATGGCCTGCCACGACGCCACCGAGGCCGGTCAATTCGGCGCATGGAGGCGTTGTCCATCTCGGATGGAGACATTCGTCTAATTGTTACCAGCATGGCTCGCTGTTTCTTTTATTCTCATAGTTAACAAACCCGCTCCAACGCGTAACTTACCTAAAGCTGGGTCGTCTATTGAACGTCCGGCTACCTCACCAAGCAGCAATATCATCTGACATAATACCTAGACTCTGGGTGAGGGGATGGAGGAGGCAGTGGAAAATATCAGAACAGTGTACTTCTACAGCTAGACAAAAGGGACATGATTTAAAGGACACTTTTTCAATATCTTTTTTTGGGAGGGGGGGGGGGGGGGGGGGGGGGTGGCGGGTTGGGTTGGGGGCAACGTCACACCTGGACTTAGTCACTGGTTGTCAGTTGCGGATCTAAGAGAGGAGAGCAAGGCCCGCTCACCACCCTTAAATTATGCGACAGGTTTTTTTTTTTAATGTTTACGTTGGAAAATCAAAGAAATCACTTCGAGAACGTTTGTGGCCTTCGGTCACATGTCATTGGCGTACTTGATCATCGCCTAAATTAAATAAAAAAGGAAAAGGAACAAAGGAAGAAAGGAAATGGTTTATTTAACGACGCACTCAACACATTTTATTTACGGTTATATGGTGTCGGACGTAGGTTTAAGGACACTCAGTATGGGAAGGAAAAACGCTGCGCCCATTCATGGGTATCTTTTAGATTGATTTGATGATTGGCTAACGATAGAGAACGAACTCATTTGGGTTAAATACACCTATAATAATTTTGTAATGAAATTCGGTGTTCCGTGAAAAAACAGGTTTAAGCACCTGCAACCTTACACGAAAGTATGGAGATAACTTTAATGTGTTACGCATTCGGCAAAATCGATTGGAAATCTGGATGGCCAATACCAAAAGAAAACCTTCGAGATGTTTTCCGAATTAGTTTAGAGCGCGTGGTACTCAGACCTTAGCATCACGGTTACTTGTGGAAACTGTGGTAAGTCTAGGTGTGCCAGCCGTAAAGCTACCGTTTAGTCAGCTAAAATTAAATCATAGATACGATGTTTTTCTGGAAGGGGACTCCCGGGACAATGATTTAATGGCATTGTTGTAGTTTGAGGGTGATCATTTTTCATTTCAACGTACTTTGGCTTATATCCAATTAAGGTTCAAACACGCTGTACTCGGGCACACACCCAGCTATCTGGGCTGTTGCCAGGACAAGAAGTGGCCGGTGAATTAGGATGTTAGTTGGTAGTGTTAGTGAGAGGAGAAGAGGGTGTAGTGGCGACACCTACCCATTGAGTCGTTATTTAAAACTCCTTGGGTGGGAGCCGGCAAGAGCTGCGAACACTGTACCACCACCTTATGTCTGGTGGCTTAAGCACGGGACACCACCGAGGCCGGTAGTTAGGAGGTAGAGCAGTCGCGTGCGATGAATATCGTGTGGCCCAACGAATGCTCTGAATGAATGAATGCATGCATGTATGTATTATGTATGGAATGAATGACAGCTTTTATGAATATGTCACAGCCATTCAGACGAACACATTCCACAGTTTATTCAACTGAATGCGTTGAAACTCACACTCCGTGGAGGTGTAATGACACATGCCACCCAGGACCCAGTGTTTCGAACCACTATCTTACCGAGGACAAACCACACACACACCACACACCCACACACAACACAGATACACACAGTTACACAAACACACACACACATACACACACACTCAAAGAAAAACTACCCACATACACAGACACTAGATACACACAGTACACAAGACAAACATACACACGCACTAACAAACACAAACACACACGCACACCATAACACAGACAAACCAGCAGACAGAGAGAGAGAGAGAAGGACAGTGTGACAAAGAGGAGAGACAACAGAAGACACACAGACGACGAGGATAGAGAGACACAAAGACAGAAGGAAAGGACAGACAGACACACCGACCACACACACACTCAAAGACACAAGCGTGCCCGCAAACCAATCAGCACTCAAGAAACATGTTCTATCTTTTAACACACATTTTCCAGAGGAGAGAAGAGAGAGAGAGAGAGGACTAGCGAGAGGAGAGAGAGAGATGAGAGAGACACCAACACCAGCTGCGCCCGCACACACAATCCACACACGCACACAGCGCGCGCACGCACGCACATACACGTACAAATCCACCATTTAACACACTGCTGACAAACACACGCACACACACGATCGCAAAACACAAATACACCATCGCACCTAAAAAATAACACATTAAACCCAATTAGCACACCACGCACAAACCACACGCCACTACTTAAAGCCACGGATAGCGGAACCACACACACATTGCCCACAAAAACACAAAGACCATACCAAAACCACAGACATTCACACAGCTGGCATTTTTTTTTCTTTTTTATTTACACAAAAACACAAATAAAAAAAACCACCCACACTAAACCATGTTCCCCCCCAAATACACACCATAGACATACCACATAACACAGCGCTTTGTCGTCGCATACAACACACACATACACACACTGCGCACAAGCACACACATTAGACAATACACCCACCCAAACTATACCACAACCAACACAAAAACGACACACACATACACACCATCATTACACACAGACACACACATACACATACAACACACATACAACCACACAGACCCAAATACATACATCCACAAACAATACATACACATACACACACAACATACACAACACACATACATACATATACACATACATACACACACACCTTACACACACACACATACACACACAACATTACAAAATACACACACGACAAATACACAAACACCACACACATACACACAACACATACACACACAACATCCAAAATACATACATACACACACATACCAACACATACACACACACATACTACACACATACACACATACATACACATACACATCACATACATACACATACACACACATACATACACACACATGCTTTCATACACTACATCCATATACACATCTACACACCACCCATCACACACACATACACACACCATACACACACATACCTACATACTACACACATACCCACACATACACACACATATATACAAATACACACATCACACATACACTCACATACACCACATACATACATACACCCATTACACACCATACACACACACATGCATACACACACACACACACACATACCACACATACATACACACACCTACACACCACACACATACATACCCACTACACACATACACACACACATACATACACCACACACACACACATCATACACATACACATACACATACACACACATCCACCCACACACACACACCCTACATACACACACACACACATATACACACACACTACACATACACCCACATAACACACATACACACACACACATACACACACATACACATACACACACACACATACACACACATACACATACACACACCACACACACATACACATACACACACACACACACACACATACACACACACACACATACACACATACACACACATACACATACACACACACATATACACACATATACACACACACACATACACACACACACACATACGCACACACATACACACACACACACACACATACACACACACATACACACGGTTGGTTTGTTTTATTTAATGCCGTTATCAGAGTACATTGATTTATCAATCATCGGCTACTGGATGCCAAACATTTGGTAATTCTGACACATACAGTCTTAAAGGAAACTCACTACATTGTTAGACATATTTCATATGCACTTCCCCACAGACAGGACAGTACATACCCCGACATTTGATATACCAATCGTGAAAAAACTGGCTGGGACTGGGGAGAAAGAAAGAAAAAACTCATTTGGAGAATGGATCCACCAAGTGGGTTTGATCCTACGACCAAAGGTTCCTCAAGCGAGCGTTTTTACCTACTGATCCAAATCCCGCCATGCTACTCTCACGGCTTACGGCACTGCCAATCCTGTTTGACCAATCGGATTAATCAATCATGTACGCTGCGGCGAGCAGTTTTCGTGAACGAGTAATCCCCGCATTAAGCAATTTGCAAGGTCCTTAACTAAAGGTCATTTTGATCTTTACACGATGTCGCGGTACCAGACGCAGCTCTGAGTTAAAAGCAGGGAGCAAATTGACGCACCTAATGGGTCTTTAAAGGGTTTGCTTCGACAGAACTAATGACGGCGAATTTGCAATACATCAGCGGAATTCCCCGCAGAATGGCGTGGGTTGGGTGTTTGAAAGACAAATTTTGTTAACACATATATTCCCACGTCTGAGTGTTTGTCCGCTTTAGTGGGATCAGCGTGCATTATTATTAATTACGTATAAACAGCCACTTGGTGCACCATGCCGAGTTAACATACGCACTCACACACACAAAAAAAGACAGAAAAAAAAAGAAAAAAGAAAAGAAATGGCCCATGCCTTTATTATGCATATACGGGGGCGGGATGTAGCGCAGTGGTAAATTAACAGCGCTCGCTTGATGCGTGGTCGGTCTAGGATCGATCCCTGTAGGTGGTCTATTGGGCTATTTCTTATTCCAACCAGGACACCACGACTGGTATATCAAA
The DNA here is from genome assembly GCF_016097555.1 of Gigantopelta aegis. Taxonomy (NCBI): domain Eukaryota; kingdom Metazoa; phylum Mollusca; class Gastropoda; order Neomphalida; family Peltospiridae; genus Gigantopelta; species Gigantopelta aegis. The sequence continues at coordinate 27,810,358 of NC_054708.1, forward strand.
TGCCGTGGTATGTGCTATCCTGTCTGTGGGATGGTGTATATAAAAGATCCCTTGCTACTAATAGAAAACATGTAGCGAGTTTCCTCTCTAAGTGCCTATAAAAGACCCCTTGCTACTATTGGAAAAAACAAGGAGCTACCTTTCGATCAACTAAGTGAAATCAACCAACTCCATTTTTAATTTTGATGAACTGTTCCAAATTATTAGTATGCGTCAAAATTATCTTCACCAAATTACGCAACTTTTTATTTTTGACTAATTGTGACACCCAATAGCCGATGTGTATTTTTGTGCTGGGGTGTTGTTAAACATTCATTAATTAATTAATTCATTCATTCATTCATTCATTCATTCATTCATTCATTCATTCATTCTTTTTAATTCTACGGGACATTTGCAAATTCAATAGCACCAAGACCGACCCCCTCTCCCCCTCTTCCACCTCTCCCCCAAACCCATAAGAGGCGTGTGCTACAACTAGTTCTGAATGTGCTCGTTAAAACCTATGACCAAGATCATAACCAATGGACAAATGTAGCGGGTTTCTCTCAAAGAGTGTCAAAATAACCATATTTTTGAGATTCACTAACCGATATTAATAAATCAATTTGTCCTAGCGGTGTCGTGAAACAAAACAAATTAACTATCGGACTCAACTCTGGTAGGTACTCAGTTCGCATCCCAACACCATTTTTAATGGTTTGTGGAGAGGAAGAACAACATCACATCCACCCTCTCTCTCTCTCTCTCTCTCTCTCTCTCTCCTCTCTCTCTCTCTGTCTCTCTCTCTGTCTCTCTCTCTGTCTCTCTCTCTCTCTCTCTCTCTCTGTCTCTCTCTCTCTCTCTCTCTCTCTCTCTCTCTCTCTCTCTCTCTCTCTCTCTCTCTCTCTCTCTCTCTCTCTCTCTCTCTCTCTCTCTCTCTCTCTCTCTCTCTCTCTCTCTCTCTCTCTCTCTCTCTCTCTCTCTCTCTCTCTCATCGCTGGTGTAGTGGTTGTCATCGGACATAAGGCTGGTAGGTACTAGGTTCGCCTGTAGGTATCGGCTCTCGCCCAGAGCGAGTTTAACGACTCGATGGCTAGGCGTTAGACCACCACACCGACTTCTCTCTCACTAACCACTAACAACTAATCACTGACCTGGACAGACAGCTCAGATAGCGGAGGTATTTGTCCAGGACAGCTTGCGTGAACTTTAATTGAATATATGTACGAAATTCGATGAATGTTGTCTGGCCCCGGTTTAATTCTCGTGCTGACTTCACATCCCAATGATACACACACCGACAAACATGTAACGACTCAATTGGGAATACGGTGTACGGTTATCACATCGATACCAATAATCGCCGTCTTGGACACACAAGACCAGATACATAGTTGAAGATGGTGCCCATAACTTGCCCTAAAGAGGAAGGATGTACATATGATACATGTAATTACCTTGGTTTTGTCGTCATCAGTTTCCGGAGACATTATCTAGCCCAGACGGTAGAGCGCTGGTTAGGGTGGTGTGGTGTGGTGTGTGTATGTGTGTGTGTGTGTGTGTGTGTGTGTGTGTGTGTGGGGGGGGGGGTGATAAGAGTCATAGGATCAAATTCCCCCGGTGGGATCCAGTCTCTGCTTGTTTCCCCCCATTTCGACTAGTGTTGATAAGCGTACGAGACGGGGTGGAACAAATCCTCAAAATTCGGGCAAAATGAGCCGGCCTGAACCCTTTTGACCATGTATTTCCATCATTCTTTCCCACAATATTAGTTTAAATCCATGTAAAAAAAATGCACATAGTGATTCGTTTGCAAACCCACTTAGCTATTTAGCAATAATGCTGATTGGGCCTCCACGAGTCCAAAATGTTGGACTCAAGTACTTGAGGGTCAAACTCGAACCGGACGCGAACATCCGAACACTTACACTAAGTGATGATGAGACTAAGGAATAAAGTGAAATAGCATTATGCATCTTAATTCCAGCGCTGAACATGGATGCCAAATCCTGCCATTGTATTTCATTACACACATTCAACTTTTGTTCTCACTCCATGTCTCACACTCATGGCTTAATAATGTAACCGGCGGTAAGCATATTATGGCAAAATGACGTAAACGAAATAGAATTAAATGAGAGTGCTCTGGAGTCTTCCTTGCACGGGATACTCGAGTCCTGTGAACAGAATCGAGTCTTGCTAGACTCGGTCCGTGTCCGAGTACTCGAGTACTCGTGGATACCCTAAATGCTCATATGAATAAATGTTGTTATCCAGATTCGGGTATTGCAGCCTATTCAGCCGGCCCCCCTACAAAAATGGGAGCTCGTATGGCCTGTACTAGTGCCCAAGATTGCTATTTGTTACACATCCGTGTGAGAAATGACTCATTGTAGATCAATATCGTATCCAAAATCTGTTGTAGATCACTTGTAAGACTTGTGACTCGTTGCTCCACGGTGATTCAGTACAATACTGACGGCCAGGGCCCAATTTCACAACACATCGTAAGTTTACGTCTGCGATTAGCAGTTATACCAGACATACGTTTACACGTGTTTGGCATCTATTTCACGCAGAACATTACATCATTACGGAATATGAAGAATTTTAAGAATGAAAAAAAGTGAAATAAGTGTACTTAAAGACATACTGTCACGGATTTAAGGACCTTATTTCTCTCAAAATGGATAATAAATAAAAATTACATTAATTGTTGGAAACAAAATCTAGCTATCGTATCACCATAACTCAACCATGATGGAGTGAAATCCATGTCAACCCTCTCGGCAATTTTAGTTTTTGAATTATGGACCATTGCCATAATTCAATTGTTTTTGCAAAATATAATTAAGAAAAGGAGTATGGTGGTTATGAAGTTGGTTGAATAAAGTACATTTAGGGACAATTCAAATTATTTTTGTTCAGGTAATACTTTCTTAGACCATTAAATAGGTCAGTGATCTGTGACAATATGCCTTTAAATTACATTTGTTGTACTGTTAATAGTAATAAGAACTGTGATATAGTCGTAGATTTACGTTTACGTGCAAAACTAGGCTTACGATGTTTTGTGAAATTGGGCCCTGGTTTTTGAGGATATGTAAGAAATGGAATACTACATTCGTGTCCATTAGATACGTGTTTAAACAACTCATAAGATAAATGGTTTGCAACGGTCTCTCATGTACTATGCGCTATATCAATGGTCATGGTATGTGCAGTCTTGTTTTGGGGGAAATGCATATACAAATTAAAATATCTCTTATTTCTGATAGAAAAATTGTGGCTTTCTTCCAAGACTATATGTCAGGCTTACAAAATGATCAATAAATCAATGTACTCTAGTAGAGTCGTTAAACTAAACAAACTTTAACTTTTTCATGAAATGTCCTGGATTTCATTTTGCGAATAAGTGTGGCCCTATAGTAGACAATATAAGGTTTTTCCCATTACCTTACCTTCTCCAGCATAAACAGACAACGGATTTATGAAAGTACAAAGAAATGGATTCTAGAATAATTTCATTTTTCTTTTCTTTTAATTGTATTGAAACATCTGCATGGTCTCAAGGAAATCATTCCTTGACTGGAATGGCGGGGTGCGGTCTATCAATACCGCGATCAATAATTCAGGTCTAGGTTTTTTCTAGTCTTCGCCAGGTGATCCATCTGACCGTGTGGTTAATGAAGGAATCACGGTATTTTAGATATCACCTAACTCCAGAATTTCGTTCAATGACGTCAAAGCTAAATGAAGTGTTTTCGCCAATGTGGGAAACGTAAACAAACCATCGACCGCCAGCACACGTTCTAACGCCTGTTTTGACAATTACAACAAAAATGTCTGTCTAGAATACTAAACAAAATGTCTTTTTCTCCAGATATGCCTTTAGACTAGGTAGTGCTCTCTTACCATGGTAGTAGTAGTAATAGTAGTAGTAGTAGTAGTAGTAGTAGTAGTAGTAGTAGTAATTGTAATAACAGTAGTAGTAATAGTAGTAGTAGTAGTAGTAATTGTAATAACAGTAGTAGTAATAGTAGTAGTAGTACTACTAGTAATTGTAATAAGTAATAGTACAGTAGTAGAAATTGTAGTAGTAGTAATAATAGTAGTAGTATCTTTTATTTGTAGTAATAGTAGTAGTAGTAGTAGTAATTGTAATAACAGTAGTAGTAATAGTAGTAGTAATATAGTAGTAGTAGTAGTAGTAATAGTAGTAGTAATAGTAGTAGTAGTAGTAGTAGTAGTAATAATAGTAGTGGTAGTAGTAATTGCAATAACAGTAGTAGTAGTAATAGTAATAGTAGTAGTAGTAGTAGTAGTAGTAGTAGTAGTAATAGTACTAGTAGTAGTAGTAGTAGTAATAGTAATAACAGTAGTAGTAATAGTAGTAGTGGTAATAGTAGCAGTGGTAGTAGTAATTGCAATAACAGTAGTAGTAGTAATAGTAGTAGTAGTAGTAGTAGTAATAGTAGTAGTAATAGTAGTAGTAGTAATAGTAGTAGTAGTAGTAGTAGTAGTAGTAATAGTAGTAGTAGTAGTAGTAATTGTAATAACAGTAGTAGTAATAGTAGTATTAGTAGTAGTAGTAGTAGTAGTAGTAGTAGTAGTAAATAGTATAAGTAGTAGTAGTAGTAATAGAGGCAGTAGTAGTATTAGTAGTAGTAGTAGTAGTAGTATTGTAATAACAGTAGTAGTAGTGAGTAGTAGTATAGTAGTATTAGTAGTAGTAGTAGTAGTAGTAATTGTAATAACAGTAGTAACAGTAGTAGTAGTAGTAGTAGTAGTAGTAGTAGTAGTAGTAGTAGTAGTAGTAGTAGTAGTAGTAGTAGTAGTAGTACATTGTAACAGTAACAGTAATACATGTTTCCATCAAAAGCAAGTTATCTTTTAGTTGTACGTTCACACACTACTACTACTACTACTAGTAGTAGTAGTAGTAGTAGTAGTAGTAGTAGTAATAGTAATTGTAATAACAGTAGTAGTAGTAGTAACAATATAGTAGTAGTAGTAGTAGTAGTAGTAGTAGTAGTAGTAGTAGTAGTAGTAGTAGTAGTAGTAGTAGTAGTAGTAGTAGTAGTAGTAGTAGTAGTAGTAGTAGTAGTAGTAGTAGTAGTAGTAGTAGTAGTAGTAGTAGTAGTAGTAGTAGTAGTTGTAGTAGTTGTTGTAGTAGTAGTAGTAGTAGTAGCCCGAGTACTCTGACTGTAAGAGAGCTAGACGGACATTGGATTGTTGTGGTATTAGAGCGGAAATGTTTTACAACTTTTTGGTTGTCGGCAATTGCCAAAAAAATACATAGCTTGGTCTTTGACTGTAATGAGAGAGTATTTATGTCCAAATGTCCGTCTAGCTCTCTTACAATCAGAGTACTCGGGATATAGTAGTAGTAGTAGTAGTAGTAGTAGTAGTAGTAGTAGTAGTAGTAGTAGTAGTAACAATAGAGTAGTAGTAGCAGTAGTAGTTGTTGTAGTAGTAGTAGTAGTAACAATAGAGTAGTAGTAGCAGTAGTAGTAGTAGTAGTAGTAGTAGTAGTAGTAGTAGTAGTAGTAGCAGTAGCAGTAGCAGTAGCAGTAGTAGTAGTAGTAGTAGTAGTAATAGTAACAACAGAGTAGTAGTCTTAGTAGTAGTTGTTGTAGTAGTAATGGTAGCACATTTTCCATTAGCAGCAAGTAATATTTTATTTGTACTTTCACACATAGAGAAGAGCACATGCCACGGTTTTTTATATGCCAGTTGTGAGGCACTGGTTGGAACGGTCAATCAGGGAATAGGTCAACCTAGGCGATTCGATTCTACGACTCAAGCATCTCAGGTGAGCTCTCGTTGTAAACAAGCTAGGCGCTTCATTATTTTCATTGCCATTAAACGTTATTTATTAATTGATTCGCTTTTAGAAAAACCCTGCACATAAATAAATTACTTATAATGGTCACACTGGTTTATGTACATGTACACGAAAAAACGTTTATGGCGAAAATGTGATCAGTGGCACTCATTTGTAAGTTGATTGAAATAAAGGTATTTTAATGTTTTCAGACGCGTATTCTGGACATTTTTTTTGCGAATATAACATTTAGAAATACCTTTGATCTTTCTTTATTGAACATCGATCAGGTTAATTTTATCTATTTTGTGTTTTAAGACCGTTTTCCGTAACGCGGTTTTGTCGCGGTGTTAGACCAAACGCGTCAACATTTTTTTTTTTTTTTTTCAATTTCACGCGGAATAATGTCGATTCTTGCTAATTTTTTTTTTTTTTGCAAGGACATAAAATGGGATTTGGAGCCAAAATGGTCTAAATGCTGACTTGGACCATTAGCTTTCTTTAATTTGTCTCTAAAACAAGGAAGGAAACGCTCTCAACACATTTTATTGACGGTTATATGGCGTCGGACATATGGTTAAGGACCACACAGATACTGAGAGAGGAAACCCGCTGTCGCCACTTCATGGGCTACTCTTTTCGATTAGCAGCAAAGGATCTTTTATATGCACCATCCCACAGACAGAATAGTACATACCACGGCCTATGTTACACCAGTTGTGGAGCACTGGCAGGAACGAGAAATAGCCCAATGGGTCCACCGACAGGGATCGATCCTAGACCGACTGCGCATCAAGCGAACGCTTTACCACTAGGCTACGTCTCTAAAACAGGTTCTGTTGTTCTGAATGAGTAGCATGGCTTGTTTTAAAACTATCTGCGGCCAAAATCCAAGTGATAAAAATTGCCGTGACTATATGAAGCATGTAAAGGAAAATATTTAAGGTACCAAGCCAAGGAAGGGGTACCATGGCCATTGAAGACGGATCAAGACAGATGAGGAGGACGTAAAAACAAAAAAAAACAAAAAACACACCCTAAATATGCCCACCTTTTCTGTGCAATTCGTGAATTTTTTTAATTTTTTTTTATAAAAAGCCGTATCGCCGCATCCATTCCGAAACTTCGATCTGACCAGAGACCGATTTTTATTTTGGAGTTTAGCGGTGTCCGTAAAACAGACGCCTTAAAAAAGAAATCTGTTCACAGTAGCCGAGCCCGCACTACGCCAAAAATTTTGCACACAGAAAATGAACGAAATGTTTTATTTAACGACACTCAACACATTTTTATTTACGTTTATATATGGTGTCGGATATATGGTTGAGGACCACACAGGTAATAAGGAAAGAAACTCGCTTCCGCCACTTCATGGGCTACTAGGGCGGAACGTAGTCCAGTGGTAAAACGCTCGCTTGATGCGCGGTCGGTCGAGGATCGATCCCCAACGGTGGGCCTATTGGGTTATTTCTCGCTCTAGCCAGTGCACCAAGAATGGTATATCAAAGGCCGTGGTATGTGCTATCCTGTCTGTGGGGTGGTGCACATAAAAGATCCCTTGCTACTAATGGAAAAATGTAGCGGGTTTCATCTCTATGACTGTGTCAAAATGACCATATATTAGACATCCAATAGCCATACATCAATGTGCTCTAGTGGTGTCGTTAAACAAAGCAAACTTTTATCATGGGCTACTCTTTTATTAGCAGCAAGAGATCTTTTATATGCACCATCCCACAGACATGATAGTACATACCAAGACCTTTGTTACACCAGTTGTGGAGCACTAAATGGAACGAGAAATAACCCAATTGGCCCACCGATGTAGACCGATTTTAAACCGATCACAAATGAGTTCATCCTGCCACTGCGCTCATGGATAATCGCCCTAACCGCGTGGGTTCAACTAATTATGTTTCAACAAAATCATATTGATATTGATATTTAGAAAAGTTATATGTTTTAAAGTCGTAGACCCTAGTTTCAACCTGTAAAAATGGACACTAAATTGTGTTAATCTACAAACCTGGGCTACGTTTAAACAGACCGAGCGGGAAAACGTCCGCTAGACTGGTTTATGCGCTTCACGGTAAACCAAATGGTCACATTGGGAACCAATCACATAGTTCGCGAACGTTAACAAAACGTTTGCTGGTTGAACTTAGGGCTGTAACACACTTGGATAAAGTTACAAAAGAGTGAAACAAGAATCTGCTACGTTGAAAGAGGGAACATCCTTACAAACAGACAATAACTCATCTCCGTAACCGTTAATTCTCAGACGCACGTGCGTTTTTAAAAATATGAAAAATGCATTTTGTAGTATTAGAAACACCAATATGACTAGAAACACTTCGGTTGTACCGAAATGGATAATCTAAACAATAAAATATAAGTAATGCTTGATGTCAATGATCATAAAAGTCTCTAATAGTGAAAAATATGCCTTAGTGTTGTTTTGTGGGGGTTTTTAGTTTTTGGTTTTTTGTTTGTGTTTGTTTTGTTTTTGTTTTTGTTTTTTTCACAAAATCGTAAAGACTTTTAATTTACATGACAGTGGTGTTGTTATTATTATTATTATTATTTTAATTGTAAAAACTTGCATTATTTAACTCTACTGTCTCTTATGACAGGCGCGAAGGACGGATTTTCAAAGTGTGGAGGCAAATTTGTATGGTTGTATAAAATGTGTTGTGCGAAACCCCAAAGCCCCATAAGATTTTTTTTTAAATATTAACCCCCGTCATAGCGATTTTGGTGTGTTTTCGGCTTATTTGTTATTACCTGAGACACTTAAAGTCCCGAAATAAAAACTGGCGACAAAAGTGTGTGTGTGGTGTGTGTGTGTGTGGGGGGGGGCTGAGTCCCCCCTAGCCCCCCCCCCCCCGGGGGGTATGAGTCCACAAGGAATGGCGTATGCACTTTTATGTTTGTTTTGTTTTTGTTTATATACATATATGATGTAAATACTGTGAGACATCACTAAATTGTCTGTCTGATCAATAATATTCCTACCAAAGCGTAATCTGCATTTAGGAAGGTCTACACGATTAATAATCATGTGGCTTTATCTTGCGGACTTATTCAAATGACGACAAGATAAAATACACAAAGAAATTATACAGTACATTTGTTGATCACAAAAATACTTTTCAATAATAATAATAATAATAAAAGCAAATCGTAACATGCACAACATAATAATTGTTAAACCACATGTTTATAGAAACGGATGCTACATAATGATATTAGAGATTAGTTTCCTTGGCATATTCTTTGTTGGTTGTTTGCATGTTTGCTGGTACTTAGTACTCCCAAGGGCGAATTAAAAAAAATTAATCAAGAAATCTAGCCTTATCTGCATCGCCTTGTTAGCAAATACGTATTTGTGTCTTTTTCGGAATATGTTAGTGTTTTACATAACCGTACGACACAGGGGGCGGGGTGGGGGATGGGGGACCCCCCCCCCCCCCCCCCCTCCCAGTGCTGAAGTAAATCCATCGAATTCAGGCAAAAACGATAAAAATATTCGGGCAAAATGTACTAATCTGAAACCTTTTTTTCATGTATTTCCATCATTCTAACTGCAAAATTAGTTGTAATTCATATACAAATGCGTAGTGATTGGTCTGTAACCCTATATTTGGCAGTAATGCTAATAAGAATAAATTTTGTTATCCAGATTCGGGCATTTTCATTTAATTCGGGCAAAAATGGGAGCCCGTACGCATATGCTGTTTTATTAACGAATCGTCGATTTAATAAATGCTTACTTTAGGGTTAATGTAGAGTTTGTTTTCCGATTTGTCAACAAAAAAAAACAAAAACAAATTAAAACAAAATAAGAGAAAAAAGGTATTAGATAAAATGTTCTTGAAATCAAACTAGTTATTCAACTGTAAATGTTTGGCAGACTTGAAAAAATCCGATAGTTCATCAACATCATATAAAGAAGAAGCTTATTTTGTTTAACGACACCACTCTAGCACGTTGATTTATTAATCATCGGCTATTGGATGGCAAACATTTGGTCATTTTAACATATAGTTTTAGAGAGGAAACCCGTTTCATTTTTTCATTAGTAGCAAGGGATCTTTTATATGCATCATCCCACAGAATAGCACATACCACAGTCGTTGATATAGCAGTCGTGGTACACTGACTGGAACGAGAAATAACCCAATGGGCCCGCCGACGGGGATCGATCCCAAACCGACCGCGCATCAAGCGAGCGCTTTATCACTGGGCTACGTCCCGCCCCTCAACATCGTATGTGCAAAAGAGCACGTGTTCTGTGTAAAACCTACTTTATGTATTATATTTTGTAATATCTCACCATCCAGGCGCGTGTTCGGGAATTTTAGCAAGGGGGCAGACCGTAGCGAGCATCGTTTATAGGGTGGGTGGGTCGAGTCACACTCTCCCGAAAAAAGAAAGAAGAAAATTTGCTTGAGGGGATTTCGACCCACCAAACCCACCCCCTGCACACGCGCCTGCCATCTTTATATATATTTGTAGAAATGTGTCCGTCATATAGTCCAGGCAGTTATGTAAATTTGCTTCTGTTTTTTTTTTGCTCAAGTCAATAAAATGTATTTCTTTTTATTCTTAAGACTATCCAGAATTAGAAAACCATTGGTAGCATTTTTTTCAGTCATTTGATCATGGCGGCCATCTTAAAATTCAAAATTTTGGGATATTTTACATATATTTTGACTCCCAGTCAACAGAGAATCACAATTCTTGTGTCTATTTATATTTTTAAGGTCAATGAACTAACTGATAACATTTGTTTTATTCATTTGGGCATAACAGCCATCTTGAAATTCAAAATAGCCGCCAATTAAATTCTGATACATACATATATATATATATATATATATATATATATATATATATATATATATATATATATATATATATATATATATATATGTATATATATACTCACCGTTTACCCACAAAACAATTTAGGTATCTGTTTACATTTATGAGCTCAGTGAATAAAGTTGTGACAACAAAAACTGCTGTCTGACCTAGCATCCATCTTGAAATTAAAAATGGCCACCATTTTAATATATTTTTCCATATATTTCAACTCTCGGTTAACAGAGAAACACAATCTTTTTTTGTCTATATGTAAATTTATGTAGCCATGAATTTATTGATGACATTTTTATAGTCCTCCAATCGTGGCAGCCATCTTGAAATTCAAAATGGCCACCATTTTAATGTATTTTCATATATCGTAACTTCCGGTTAAGGCAGAAGCACAATTATTTTTGTCTGTACATTTTTAGGATCAATGAATTAAAGAGTTACATTTTTATAACCATCGTTCAGTCATGGAACCACGTTAAAATTCAAAATGGCAGCCATATGGAGATTTAAAAATGGCCACCAATTTTATCATTTGGCAAATACTTTTCCTCCTAGTCCGCATACATTTTATGTGAAATAATTAAAATACTGCACTACTAATGAGTTTCATTTTCTAGATTTTAAACTAATGAAATAGAGGAACAGACCAATTGTAAACTGTAATTCACAATGACACATTAGCAGCGCTCACTCATTTAGTATCGTGCTAATTTAATGTTGTTTAAATTAGTCACTTTTTAATAATTTCTAAAGAAATATCCTACATACATGTATCTGAAAATTGACTAAAATTAATTATTTTCCATTGTGACCCTTGATTAGGCATCTACTTCGTCTGTAATGGCTTGTGTATTGCAGCAACCATCACCACTTGTAGAGTTCTGTACATTGCAGGTTGTATTCTTTACAGGTTCATCTACCTGAACACTTACTGATACCACAGTTGCATCTGATCAGTTCTATCACAGCCTCTGGTGCAGCTTGCATCTTCCACCTTCAACCACATTTACAAATATATCCCCCTCCTTGATCCAGCCATGGGTCTAGATCTCTGGATGTAGCATGGAATCCTGAGCTAGGATATTTGCTTTAATAATTTGATAGATATTTGGCAGTGTTTCCACACTTTGATTTCGTGATGGTGTCTTGAACTTCTGTCCTCTCGGGATAGCTGCATCAATTATACAAATGACCCTTGAGCTTAGTATCACGGAGTACTGACCTCTTTGTATGATTAATCAGTAATTCCAAGCTGGCTAAGAGCTTCAGCTGTCACATCCATTTACTATATGCAACCCTGGTAATGTTGATTTTCTTTCTGAACCCAGTTCATCATCAATTAGTTGCATGTTGATCTGGTTGCGACTTAGTCTGTACCGATAATTATTGGGATCAGTGTGTGTGTGATCTTCTCAGGATAAGAACCAAGTCTGTGTCTGGTGCAGAAATTCACTTCTAATCTGCCATATATGTTGTCAGTGAACAGAAGTATTTCCTGCATGTTTTGATTCACTATTAGGTGGTTACATGGGTGTAAGAGTTATTTTTTAACACAATAATATTTATGAAAGATGACATCAGATATTTCCACTAACCAGGCTACAGATTTTTGAAGCTATGTGAGCGCTACGATAGCAAAAACTATTGCAGGCTATGATGTGACAATGACACATGCGAAAGCCTACTCCTATCAATGACATAAGTTAGATATACAAATGATCATCTGATAATACATCTGGCATATAAAGTTATTTACTGATGTAAAACGCTAGTTATAGTCACAAACACAACAAAATTTGTACTAAAATACCATCCTACCACAGGTGTCAGTACACAAGAAGAAGCAGACATGCTCATGGTTCCTCATACTCATGAAGTAATCGGGCCAGGCAATGAGGTGGATTTCTACATCAAAGACACAGACTGTTGGATTTTTATCACCATTAGGTTACACAATTAATTATATGTAAATCACAACCAGATCAACCTGCAAACATTGTACAATGAACTGTATCCAGAGATAGACTCGGATTACCAGATGTTAATGCTTTAACTGAATATGACACAACAGGACAATTGTTGATGGTGGACATCAATAAAGAGAATTCAATGTATTCACGAAAGCTCCACATATAAGTAACACCAAAGTCAGGTTGGAATCGGTGATTAACCATACAAAGAGATCAGTAACAAATGTGAAGATGTTACTGCATGGAACCAAGCACAAGGGTCATTTCTATAATTGATGCAGCTACTTTAAGATGAAAGAAGTTCAACAAACCATCACCAAACCAAAGTGTGGAAACACTGCCACCTACCTCTGGAGTATGAAAACAGCATACCCAAAGAGCACATCTCCAAGCACATTTCTGAGCTCAAGATGCCATGCTACATCTGGACATATTTGGTCCATGCAAACTTGGTTGGGTCAAGTGGGTTGATATATTTGTGACTGCTGTTGGCGGTGCAAGCTGCACCAGAAGCTATGGTAGAACTGATCAGATGCAATTGTGGTGTCAGTAAGTGTTCAGATAGATGTACTGTAATTTAGTGTAAGCGACACAATCTTCAATGTACAGAGCGTTGCAAGCATGAAACCGATGAGGACTTCTGCAATATGCATACTATTACAGATGAAGTAGATACCTAATATGCCATTATGAATTACAATTTACAGTTGGCATGTTCCTTTATTTCATTAGTTTGTCATTAGTATTGCAATATTAAAAATGTTTGACTTAAAAATGTACTAATGAACACAAAAGTTGCATTTGTATGTAGACTAGGAGAAAAAGTATTTGCCAAATAATTTCATTGGTGCCATTTTGAATTTAATTGGATGACTATCAATCTAGAGAATTAGATTCACTGGACCACTGAAATATACATCTAGACAATAAAATTGTGCTTCTCCATTAACCATGAGTTGAGATATAAGACAAATGTATTAAAATGGCGGCCATATTGAATTTCAAGATTGTTTCCATGATTCAATGACTATGTAAATGAAAACCATCCAATGCATGGAATACAGAAATGTGCATTATGCTTCCACGTTAACCAGGAGTTGAGATATTTGAAAAAATATATTAAAGTGGTAGCCATTTTGAATTTCAAGATGGCTGCCAAGATCAGACAACAATTTTCCTTTTTACAAAATAATCATCTGAACTCACTGACACCAAAATTATTTTTCTGTTTTTAATGGGAGTAAAGATAGAGAAAAAAATATAATGGAATGACATCCATTTTGAATTTCAAGATGGTTGCCATGTGAGATGAATAATAATAATAAATATTTTAATTCACTAACATAATATGTTTAAATAGATCCCCAAAATATGTTTCTGTCTTAAATGGGAGTGGAGATATATAAAGAAATTATATGAAAATGACGGCCATTTTGAATTTCAAGATGGCTGACATGATAGTGGTCAGAACAAATACTACCAATGGATTTCTAGTTCAGGTAGGTCATGGGAACATATGACCAAAATTTTATTAACTTGAGAAAAAAAAATGCAACCTTCAAAAAATTAACATAACTCCCTAGACTAATATGTCTTTGGTATATCTTTACCACGACTGGTATATTAAAGACCGTGATATGTGCTATTCTGTTTGTGGGATATTGTATATAAAAGATCCCTTGTTATTAATTTAAAAAAATATGGCGGGTTTCCTCTCTGAGACAATATGTTAGAATTACCAAATGTTTGACATCCAATAACCTATGATTAATAAATAAAAGTGCTCTAGTGGCGTTGTTAAACAAAACAAACTTTAACTTTAATTTTATTTTGTTCTTTACTGTCAATACGACTTGAATCTGATTGAATGAAAACGTATTTCTTACCATATAATGTTCCTCTTGCAGTTTTTCAATACTATGACTGTTAAATGTTTGGCTTGAACAGGGATCTATTTTTTTTATTTAAGATGGTTCAATATTATCAGTGAACTTCATTACACTCATTCACAGAACTGAAGTAAGGACACGGTATATCTGAATGAACGTGAAGACGACTTAAGCTCCACACGTCCTAGAGTTGTGTAACGGTCTGAAAGTGTTTCCTTGTCGTGTTGCATTGACGTCTTCTCTGCTTGTAATGTCTTCAATGGACCTATCACCTCGTGGTGACATGAATGGATGTTTTAATTGTGAAATATTGATACGGTTGACATCGGTATGTGATACTAATATTCCACTTTCTCTTGTCGACCCCTGACATTTCAGTAGTTCACTTTCATCATGTTAGTGATTTAGTTGCGGCGTTTTTCCTTCTATTTTTTTTCACTTTTTTTCACTTTTTTTCATTTTTTTTTTTTTTTTTTTTGGTGGGGGCTATACTACAGAGAATTGCAGACTTCAACATAAAGATACGTAATAAATACGTAATAAAATTAAAGTAATAATTTACACACACACGCACATACACACACATACACAAAACAGACACACACACACAGACACAAACACACACACACACACACAAAGACACACAGACACACACAGACACACACACACACACGCGCACACAGACACACAGAGAGAGACAGAGAGAGAGAGAGAGAGAGAGAGAGAGAGAGAGAGAGAGAGAGAGAGAGAGAGAGAGAGACACACAGATACAGACACATATACACAGAGATACGCACAGAGACACACACAGACACACACACATATACACACATACACACACGCAGACACACATACACACACAGAATGAATGTGATTTAAAAAAAAATCGTGAACCAAGAAGGAAACGTTTTCTTTGAGCTCTTCCTTCCTGGTATTGAAAGTCGAATACAAATCAGGCATAGGTTTATAGGTAGTACTAAACCAAATATCTTCCGGCTAGGTCAAAGTTCGAGGTGCACCCAACTTTTGATAGAAACGTTAACACCACAAGTCCTGTGATTGGTGATAAATGTGAGCGTGTTGGTTGTAAAAATAATTAGTTTTATCTGGGCAAAATATGTGTGGAATTTAATTTTAAATCTAGTACTACTGTGTCAAGTAGCCTTGTGCTTGATACATGTATGGGGTACCTGTAAAACAAGTACTAAAATGTTGTGCGGACCTAAGGTAGTCATAGACGCTACCAGTTATTTCTGAAATGAGCAGATTCACCCCCAATTTTTTTCTGATTCACTTTAAGGGCGAGGGGTGGTAGTATTTATATCCATGGTGTTTATGTCGATTGATACATTGCATGTAAGAGTTTTAGCCACATATGTTACTATTGACGTCTATGGGATTTGATTTGGTAGTATACACCCTTCAGTTGTGAGATTAAGGGACTATCTCCTATTCTTAAAAACAAATGGAGGGGGGGGGGGGGCTGGTGGATCTGAGGTGATGAGTCATATTTGTCTACGAAACCAATCTTCATCGCTTGTTACGCTTTCCATCCCCCTAGCTAAAATGTGAAATCCACTGCTGCAGATTGACATGGCAACGTTTGGTTTGACATGCCGCCAGAAGTAAGAACAAACTCAAAACGAACTAGGACAAGTTGAGTGGCACTGATTTGCGAGCTTAGTCGTGCGCATGTCAACAAGTTGCACTATTGATTTTAATGTGCACGTTAATGCAATCCACGTTATCTGTGATCGATATTTCTCTTTCATCGTTTGGAGTCTTATGACATCAAGACTATTACTTGCATGTTGCGGGTTGTTGTAGCGGAAAAAAAGAGTGATACTTCACATTTAAAAATCAAAAGCACTTGTGCCCAAGGACATTTAAAAAAAAGAAAATTGGTAAATTTATAATGTAAATATTCTAAATAAAAAATAAAATAAAAAAGTGGATTCATAGGTACGAAATGAATGTTAGTTACTGAATGGGTAAGAGTGGGTGAGATTTTTTTATATTTTTAAAAAGGACAATTTAGCTTTTAACAGTACTGCACCCTGAAAATATTTGAGTAATACTTCTGTATAATACTCAGTGGCGGATCCAGAAAATCCATTGGGAGGAATGATATGAGGCGGAATGCCAAGGGAACTTTGATGGAGGTTTGGAGGGGTATCGTAAACAAATACAAATTAATACAACCGTGTCCGGAGTATCGGCGCGTCCGGTGTATCGGCGTGTCCGGTGTATCGGCGCGTCCGGTGTATCGGTGTGTCCGGTGTATCGGCGTGTCCGGTGATTCGGCGCGTCCGGTGTATCGGCGCGTCCGGTGTATCGGCGTGTCCGGTGATTCGGCGTGTCCGGTGTATCGGCGCGTCCGGTGATTCGGCGTGTCCGGTGTATCGGCGCGTCCGGTGATTCGGCGCACTTGGTATCTTGCTAAGTATGCTTAGGAAGTTGTCATGTTGTCGGTGTTTTTAACGATTTAAAGTTCAATTCCTTGTTCAATGAGGAATCAAGTATCAACATATTTATTGTCAAGGGTGCAATTAACAAAAAATAGTAGAATTATCAATAATTATATCATAATTTCAAAATAAATCATTGACCTGTTTTCGTTTATATAAACGCGAAGTATGTCAGCCTTATTGATATTAAGAATGTTAAAACCAGTCTAAAAACACCTTTCCCGCATTTTTTAAATTATAGTAAACGGTATAATTATTTTTTTCGGTTAATTTTTATTTAAACTGAAAAAGAAAACACAAACAAATGCAAACAACACGAAAGTTTTACATCTTAATTGACAGTCATTCCACTTCACAACTGTCTTATTGTTACAAAAAATAAAAGCGAAATAAGATCCAGGTGTATGCACAATCTACCAGAGAAAAAAAAATCCATGTAGGCATCTTAGCCATGCATGACAATGAACATGCATGCATCTGCAGTACTGTGCCACTCAAGAAAACGATTCCGAAACTGATCATGAGATGGGTCATGTGTGATCGTTCATTTTCATAGTAATATTTTTAACAAGACAAAACAAAAAAGTACTAAAATAATCCTGGGACAATAGTGTAGCGTTTATGGGCTACAAAGTGAGGTTATGGGCGGTTTATAAATAGCGGAGACAACGATCCACATCTACTGCGCCGAATCACCGGACATGCAAATCGTTTTGGATGCAAGGGGGTGCCTATATTTATGTTCAGTTATAAAATGTTTATTTACTACAGACATAAAACAATTTGTAGTGTATTTCAGATTATGCACTGCTTCATTGGTGTACCGGCCTCGGTGGCATCGTGGTTTAGGCCATTGGTCTACAGGCTGGTAAGTAATGGGTTCGGATCCCAGTCGAGGCAAGGGATTTTTAATCCAGATACCAACTCCAAACCCTAAGTGAGTGCTCCGCAAGGCTCAATAGGTAGGTGTAAACCACTTGCACCGACCAGTGATCCATAACTGGTTCAACAAAGGCCATGGTTTGTGCTATCCTGCCTGTGGGAAGCGCAAATAAAAGATCCCTTGCTGCTAATCGGAAAGAGTAGCCCATGTAGTGGCGACAGCGGGTTTCCTCTCAAAATCTGTGTGGTCCTTAACCATATGTCTGACGCCATATAACTGTAAATAAAATGCGTTGAGTGCGTCGTTAAATAAAACATTTCTTTCTTTTTGCTTCATTGGTGAGAGATACATTTTATTAAGTATTTCACAGTGTTCACATAGAAAATTGTCCTTGAATGCTTAGGTGCGCCGATACACCGGACAGCTCTATATATAATAAATTATAATTGTCGCAAAATTTTGGGGGGCCCGGACCCCTGCCCCCAAACTCCCTCCCCTGTGTGTGCGTGTGTGCGTGTGCGTGTGTGTGTTGTGTGTGTTTGTGTGTGTGTGTGTTGTGTGTGTTTGTGTGTGTGTTGTGTGTGTTTGTGTGTGTGTTTGTGTGTGTGTTGTGTGTGTTGTGTGTGTGTGCTCAGGACAGCGTGCTTGAACATTAATTGAATATGTAGTACTTAGTGTTGGTATAAAGTGCTCCTACAAAAATTATTATTTAGAAGAGTTCAAACTCGTTACTCTTAGATCTCAATCACTAAATGGTGGATTTTAGCGTTGAGCGGGCTAGGGATAACGGAGAGGGGGGACCCGAGTAAATTATACCTGTAAAGGGCACTATTCTAGAGACAGCTGTTTAGATAGGCAGATATACATAAAAAAAATAATAGAGCCTATTGTTCAATAGTAATTTTGAAAAATCTATACAATTTCAAAACAAAAACTATTAGGCTCTCATTATGCAACTTTGATCACGCAAATTTAAGGCGCTCGTTAAACAATGTGGTGGAGAGAGAGAGAGCCGCAGCGCCGTATCAATTCTGGAACTTCGCTCTGACAAGAGACAGACGGGTTTCTTTTCTTGTCCTAATAGTGAAAAATACTCCGTACCTTGTCGGTATCCAGTTCACAGGTGGGGAGGGGTGTCTTTATTATGGGGGTGTTTTTGTCTTTTTGTGCTTTCAACTTGTTGCTGTTGTTTGTTATAAATCGTTGTTTTGTTTTCTAGGTGTTGGGAGATGTTCTTTCAGTTTGTTTAGTGGCGGGACGTAGGCCAGTGGTAAAGCGCCTGCTTGATGCGTCGTCGGTTTGGGATCGATCCCCGTCGGTGGACCCACTGGACTAGTTCTCGTTCCAGCCAGTGCACCACGACTGGTATATCAAAGGCCGTGGTATTTGTGCTATCCTGTCTGTGGGAAAGTGCATATAAAATTAAAGGATCCCTTGCTACTAATGGAAAAATGTAGCGGGTTTCCTCTCTAAGACTATATGTCAAATTACCTAATGTTTGACATTCAATAGCCGATGATTAATAAATCAATTTGCTCTAGTTGTGTCGGGTTTTTTTCGTTTTTTCTTGTTTTCTTTCTTCTTTTTCGTTTTTTATTTTTTTATTTTTTTCTTACTACACGGATCCGGAGGTAACTGTAGACGTTTCATATGCTAGTTTGTTAAATATTTGAAGGCAAAATCCAGTTTGGTCTTGTTACAAATATTAAGACGACCAGAAACACACTGAATATACAGACACTGATATTCTAAACAAGAAAATATGCGTATTTTTAAACGTTAAAAGATGTTATCAGTAGGAAACATCTTACAATACAGGGAACTCAGGAATGTCCCTTAATAACGTCGTGCTAGTTCTTTTCGCACTAAGGCAATGCGTTCGTGTACATACTAATGCAAGCGCAGGTGGAAAGCCTCGAAAATATAATAACTGCTTTATCGAAAACACAAATTTAATAGAGAAAACACGGTATTAAAACGGTGGCAGATGCGTTCGAGTACTCAGCTACGTAAACAATATTTTGCATATGACGATCTACTTCAAGAACTAATAGAAACATTATTAATTCCGAACAAACAAAAGAAAAATTTGCAGAGATGTTCTTCCTTGTGAAGAAAGTCATTTCCAAAACACACAATTTCGCGGTGGGGGAGAGGGGAATCGGTTGTCTATTGCAAAGCTTGTTTGTTTATTTTGTTTAACGACACCACTAGAGCGCATTGATTTTATTAAGCATCGGCTACTGGATGTTCAACATTTGGTAATTTTGCGCTATAGTCGTAGAGAGGGAACCCGCTACATTTTTTTTTCATTAGTAGCAAGGGATCTTTTATATGCACCATCCTACAGACAGGATAGCACATACCACGGCCTTTGATATACTAGTCGTGAAATAGCCCAATGGCCCACCGGCGGGGATCGATCCTAGACCGACCACGCATCAAGCGGGCGCTTTACATTTGAAAGATTGACATTGAGATACGTCGGAGCATTTTGGGGATCATGTTTATTTTGATCTCTAACTAAGCAGATAACATTCTGGTGATTGAACAAAGGAAGGAAGGAATCTTTAACGACGTAGTCAACACATTTTAATTAAGGTTATATGGCGTCGGACATATACTTAAAGATCACACAGATAATGAGATAGGAAATCCGCTGCCACAACACAATTGTCTATTCTTTCCGATATGCAACATCCCGTAGACAGGATAGTACATACCACGGCATTTATTACAACAGTTGTGGAGCACTGGCTGAGGGGAGAAAAATAACCCAATGGGCCCACCAACGGGGATCGATCCCAGACCGACCGAGTTAATTTATTACCTATAGATAAACTCAGCATCTCGTAACAAAAAAAATAGCGGAATGCCTCACACAGCATATTAAAACACTACGCGTTGAAATATGTGCTTCTAAAAGTTCAACAAAAATAGCTCGATACATAAATATACTAACGAACTTGAAAGTGGATTCAGACATGTTTACTACTTTGTAATTCCTTCTCTTCTAGGAATCAATACGACTTGGGAGAAGGGATATACAGTTAGAAATGAAAGACAAAGGCTCGCAATGGAACACTGTAAAATATGATATAAACAATGTATCTATAAATGAGATAGTGAAACATAAAGTAGAACTTCTAGTGACTAAAAACGAACGATGAAACCCATAAGACAAAATAATAATAATAATAATAAAAAAATTAAAAATTAAAAATGTGAAAATGTTGAAGCGGAGGGTCAAAATCGGCGCGCGCGCTGACCAGAAACCAGCAATATACAGTGAAACCTCTAAAAACCAGACCCTCTGTAAACCGGAATTCTCCCAAAACCGGGCATTTTTTACGGTTCTTTTGTAAATATAATTACTGAAATTAACCTCTCTAAACCGGATACCTGTTAAAACCGGACATTTTACTTGGTCCCGAAGGTGTCCGGTTTAGAGGGGTTTCACTGTATATATTATTTGGCTTAACCCTGATGAACAGAATGATGCAAGTCACACGCTTTAACACCATACTATGTTGATATATGTTTTGTTAACTACTATCACCAACCCTATCGACCCTATAAATGGACATTATAATTTATACTAACCGAACCGGAAGCGAGTTCAGATTTGTTTTAACAAATTATGACGATAGAAAGTTAAACATTTGTTACGTTTAACGACACCACTGGAGATCATTGATTTATTAATATACGGTTATTGGATATCAAAACTTTAGTAATTTTGACATATAGTCTTAAAGAGGAAACCCGCTACATTTTCCTATTAGTAGTAAGGGATCTTTTATATGTACCATCCCACAGACAGGATAGCACATACCACGGCCTTTGATATACCAGTCGTGGTGCACAGGATGGAACGAGAAATAGCCCAATAGGCCCACCGACAGGGATCGATACCAAACCGACCGCGCATCAGGCGAGCGCTTTACCACTGGGCTACGTCCCGCCCCTCCCCATGTGCCAGTGTGTAATGATCATTACATAATGACATATTAAAGGTGCGATGTCTTGGCAAATAATTCATTTAATACTGAAACGCATGGGAAAGATCAAGAGTCTTGAACACGTGTCGGCTCCTATTGGCTCTTGAAGATGCCATTGGCGTGAAACGCAAATCACATGGAAATGAGGAATTCCAGTAATGGCTGTTAAAAAGGCGGGACACTGGACACAGACGACGATTTGAGCAGCAGAATATTCGGATAATGGTTTTATAAATACCGCAAATGTCTCAATCGGCGCTGCCGTCTCAGATTGCACAACAGTGATTTTGCCTTGACCTACTTTACCGTAATCCCCATATAATTCTTCTCCGTTGACATCCTAACCTAGATTACTATAATTCCTAGGGAATTCTCTTATTTCTGTTTTTTTTTTCTTTCTTTTTTTCTTTTTTTGATGGTGTAAATAATTGATAAAAATTGCACGAAAATCGGCTATAATTGTTAACAGCGTTGATTGTCTGTTGACGGCGAAAATATTCGAATTTATTACGATTGTTGGGTGTATAGATGTTCATTTTGCACCGGACGCGTCATATAATCACTTTAAAGGCATGAACTCATTATAAGCCACCTACTAATTAAAGGCAGATTTGTCCATATTTTATGGCTTGGAATGGGAACTGTGCGTCCGTTCCTCTTCAGCTTACGCTTGTAAATATACGCATTTAATCAAAAGATTTCCTGGGGCGGAACAGTGGTTGCCTGATGCTCCCTCGGTCTGGAATCGATCTCTGTTCATGGACCCATTGAGCTATTTCTCGTCCCAGTCAATACACCTTGATCAGTATATCAACGGGTATGGTATGTGCTAACCTGTCTGTGGAATGGTAAAATGTGGTAGTTTTCCTCTTTAAGAATATAATTATGTTATAATTACCAAATGTTTGACATCCAATAGCCGATGGTTAATAAATCAATGTATTCTAGTGGTGTCGTTAAACAAAACAAACTTTAAGCAAACATTTTAAATAGCTGGCGTTCGGTATTCGGACTAAAAATGGTATTCGAATATTCGACAAAAATGATAAGCGAATATTCGAATACTAACAATTTGTGTAGTTTGAATTGTGTAATGAACTTGTTTTAATATTCTCGTCTAGTATTATGAATGTCAAGGCTAGCTTCTATGTAAGGCACACCTTTATGTTTAGGATTTACGGTATGTTATATATTTTTAGGCAATACGTTGTTGGACATTTTAAAAGATCAGGGGGCGAGACGTATCCCAGTGGTAAAGCGCTCGCTTGATGCGCGGTCGGTTTGGGATCGATCCCCGTCAGTGGGCCTATTGGGCTATTTCTAGCTCCAGCCAGTGCACCACGACTGACATATCAAAGGCCGTGGTATGTGTTATCCTGTCTGTGGGATGGTGCATATGAAAGATCCCTTGCTGCTAATCGAAAAGAGTAGCCCATGAAGTGGCGACAGCGGGTTTCCTCTATCTATATATGTGTGGTCCTTAACCATAATATGTCCGACGCCATATAACCGTAAATAAAATGTGTTGAGTGCGTCGTTAAATAAAACATTTCCTTCGTGAGATAACAATACATAGGGGCCTACTATGAATTTATAGACAGTAAACTTATATAATATAACTTTATAAAATATCAGTATTTTTAGTAGGGTCGAATCAATTTAATAAACACTTTATATTTTTTCAGCTGTTAAGTATTACATACAAACCAACAGTGAAGTACAATGCTGGGTTTAAAAAACGTACAGAGCATGTAAAGTACACTTATAACGAACATGCTTACAACGAACTACCACACAGAATGAACTGATCGCAAAGTCCCGTTTTATCTCCATATACATTAAAGGGACATTCCTAAGTTTGCTGTACATTTTAAGATGTTATCGATTTAATTACATATCAAATATATTTTTCTGCATAAAATATCAGTAGCTATATATTAAACGTTCCAATATTTGTACTAGGTTAAATTTCATTTTATTTAATAATATCCAGTTTTGGCTTCTTACAAATATTAAAACGACCAGAAACACATTGAATATACAGATACTGATATTCTAAACAAGTCGGAAACATCTTACAATGCAGCAAACTAATGAATGTCCCTTTAAGCTTCTCCATGCCTACAAATACGACTGTCGTGTAGACAGCCAGCCCTCATTAGCCAACGCTAAATACACGGCCGCTATGTATATATAGCCACTTCTATGTTTGGGACAAATATGGCGGCGTCCGCTGAGGTTGTATTTATGGGGGGAAAAGATTGATTGATTGACTGACTGATTGATTAGACTCATTTTTGTTCCTATGGCCAATTAAGATTCAAGCACGTTGTCCTGGACACACATGTCTGCTACATATGCTGTCTGTCGAGGACAGTAGGTTAGTGGTTAGTGAGAGAGAAGAGACAAGTAAACTCAGGAATGTCCCTTTAATAACCAATTTGTACAACGGACTACTGCTATAACGAACTAACATGGTCCCTTCCAGTTCGTTATAAGAGTTCTTCATAAGAGTAGTTGAATCAAGTCAAGAACTCGCAGACAGAAATAACTGAATAAATTTGAGAAACTATACAACATGATGCACAACACCGCTATTATAGTACAGGACCCCGTTCCACGAAGCGATCTTAGCACTAAGATCACCTTAGTGCGTAACGCAGCTATGCACTTAAGGTGATCTTAGGGCTAAGATGGCTTCGTGAAACGGGGCCCAGGTATGTATAGTACGAACGATATCTGGATTGGGGGGTGGGGGAGGGCACAACCTCTAGTGGGAGATCAGTCTCTATAGTGTGGAGGGCACAACCTCTTGTGGGAGATCAGTCTATATAGTGGGGGAGTGCACAACTTCTAGTGGGAGATCAGTCTCTATAGTGGGGGAGGGCACAAGCCATACTGTTTCCTTTATTTATTTTATTTATATAGAGTAGGACAAAAAAGTGTACATTTTCGTCGAAGAGGGGGGCATACCGCCCCCCCCCCCCACCCCCACCCACCCCCACCCCCACACACAATCGATTCCTACGAGCCTGTAGCAAAACATAATTTACAATTCATAAAGTAAATCTATTTTATCTTACAAGATGTAGAAATTGCATATGTACAGATTGCGCTATCTCAATTCGGAACAGTCACGTTCATTTGCGTTCTTGTATTTTTGTACTTCTGTCCAATTAGGTTTATACACGATATCCCGAGGACATACCTCAGCTATCTGGGCTGTAGTTTTGAGATATCAGTAAAATCTCATCTGTTCATTTAACTAATGCATATATTTTGTCTTTAAATAACGGTCATTTACACATATAAACGCTGTAATTTGTCGAACCAGACTTGGAGGGGGGGGGGGGGGGGGGGGGGGGGGGGGGGGGCGTGGCAGTCTTTCTGTAGATGAGAGAGAAAACACACTGCCGTCACGCAATGGGCTCATTTATATGCACTTTCCCACAGATAGGAAAACACATACCACAGCCTTTATATATATATATATATATATATATATATATATATATATATATATATGATAAAATATTGCTGTAACAATAACCTGAAATGGTTCTAAAGGCACAATGATGTATTTTAAGTTAAAAGTTAAAGTTTGCTTTGTTTAACGACACCACTAGAGCACATTGATTTATTAAACATCGGGCTGTTGGATGTCAAACATTTGGTAATTTTGACTCGTAGTTTTCATTGGAAACCCACTAAATATTTCCATTAGTATTAAGGGATCTTTTTTATATACTTTCCTACAGACAGGATAGCACATACCACGGTCGGTCCTTATACTTGTCGTCAGACGGGGACGGGGACGGGGACGGGGGAAATTCCACCCGACCCTACGACACAACCACCTCAGTTGCGTGCTCTACCAATTGAGCTAGGTCCTGCCTCTGGTGTATTTCATACATATGGAATATTAAACATTAGCCACCACATATATAAAGGAATTTACCGAAACACTAAGTGTGATATGGCATTAGGAATACCTCGGGCGACTTTAAAACGCTGAAGCTCATGCTTATAGTTTTGATCAGCAATACGTCATACTATTATATTTGTCGTCTGTCCAACATTGTAAAATAAAATTTGTCATAAAAAGTATTTATTTGTAAATATTAATCGCCTAATCAGAACTGCACTCACATTATTGTGCCCTGATATTTTATTCTCTATGGAGTACAAATAGTCCTATTGTACTAGTTCAGATGTTGATGCCAGACACTCCACTGTCAAAAGGTTTGAAGAATATGTTCTACATAGTCTTGTGTGGTCTTTAACCATATGTCTGACACCATATAACCGTAAATAAAATGTGTTGAGTGCGTCGTTAAACAACCCATATAAGTTGTATGGTGTCAAATAAAGGTATAATATGATGATGATATGATGATGATTCTAAAATTATTAAGAAAAATAATATAGACAGTTGTGAAAGAGTCACATTTAGGAGGGAAAGTCACAATGAAACATATTAACATTAAATATCACACACACACACACACACACACACACACACACACACACACACACACACACACACACACACACACCTCAACCTCAACACCAAATGTAATAATAATAATAATACTAATAGTACAAAAAAAAAATAATAATAATAATTAAAATAATAAATTCTTTAAAACAAATAAATAAACGATATGGTTAGACTATGTAAAAATAGTATATGGAGATGTGGTAAACAAACAAACCAAAATTTATTAACCTACATCTCCCCATTAATATTAGTTTGGCTTTAATATTTCAAATTTCTAAATTGGTCGTAGTAGTTAGGAAATATCTGTCCCGAGTCAGACCCCCGATCCTATTGGAGGCCGAACTTGGGATAGGCGTGTTCGAAACCATAGTGGTATATGGACATGTTAAATTACTTAATAATAATAATTATCAACACAAAACCCATAAGAATGTTGCCAGCCCTGCACTACGATGAGAGGCCAGGACAAGGCAGACACCAGTATGTGGCACATGCATCACAGCACAGTCACCACCAGATTTTAATACATGTATGTTGTCACTGATGGTAAATAGTGTTGTCTATTATGGTTGCACAGACACTTCCAGCTAATGATGACTGGCCAAATGGACCATGGAATACTTTTCGTTGCTCATCAGATATCTACTACTATCAAACTTGATAAATCACGATCCATGCAATAATTAATATGATGCGACATAAAAGGTACCAGCCTTTTGTGGGTTACACATGGAACTTGCTAATCCATTAATTGCTATTACCATAGTTTGACACCCAATAGCCGATGTATTTTTCGTGCTGGGGTGTCGTTAAACATTTATTCATCCATTCATTCATTCCATTAATTGCTTAATCTGGTCACCCATGCTAACCGCACTGGAGCAATATGTAAAGAAGGCAGTTTACACAGGTGGCCATATCTAGGGAGATAACTCTGCTCTCAGCATCTTTGCTCCTTTTACCTATAGACCATCCCAAAGGGAACACCTTTCTTTTCATACTATGGAATTTACTACAAGTTATTTATTTCTGAGCCGATTGTTTTGTAAATTACACACAAACATAATTGTTTTTTTCTTTCCAAACTTTTACTTTTCTTTTTACGTCAAACCAAACTGAAATTATTTACAAACATTCGTCTTCTTTTTTTAAAATGATGGGATGGACAATAATAGATGGGGCTGGATCAAGATGGATGATGGTATGAGGTACACTTTACAAATTGTCCAGAAACTTAGCACAGCTGCCATAAACTGGTTTCTTATGGTGTGAAAAAAACAAAACAAAAACGGTGTAAAAAGCGTTGCAAGTGTAGAAGCTCATTTTCAGTACACAGCTCTGTGTTTGTGAGGTGAAATGTTCTACCCATTAGCAGGATAAACACCAATATGTATAATGCAGCGGCGTGTCATATTTTATGACACCTAATAAATAAAGCCATTTTAAAAGTTATTTAAAGTTCTAGTTAGCATATTTAAAGGACATCAAACATCGATACTATGATGATATTCTAAGGAATGTTGTCAAAGGAAAATAGTTAAATTTGAAACATATGTCTTCTTTACGAATAGTATTCTCTGTGACAAAGATTTAATATTTTTTAAAAGGAAAAAATATTTTCCTTCAAAAATAAGAGATATTAAAGATATTTATTTCTAATTATTTCTAATTATGCTATTTTACTCATTGTTATATAGCAAAAATATTATTTTCATGATTAATTGAATTAAAATGATATTGTATTGCCATGACAGGTGTGTCTGAACTATAGAGGTGACATATTTTAATAAAATATATGTGTCTTTTAACAAATATTTATGGTTAATATACTTTTATTTTAACAGTAGCACACAAATTGGTGACCATGACCTTGTGTTGACCTTGTGACCCGTAAATTACATTTCTCAAAATGCCAACCGGTTTTATTTTAATCAGCAATGTGTAAACAACCATTTCCACATGGTTATCAGCTTTTAACATTTTGGTTTATCAGAACTCCTTTTTTTTCATATCGGCCTCCTGACTACAACGAGGCCGGCCGCAATGAATAATCGTATTTGGTGTATATGCCCAAATCGCAAGCCGCAAACCCACCAGACGCAACAGCCAAATCGCACGTACGCGGTGCATCCAGTCTATAAGAGTCTTTTGATGCTTTGTGCAGATTTTTTTTAATTGTGGAATCGATTTTACCGTTCAGGTGTATAAATCCCTTGGGTGACTTATACAGATTTCATAAATCGTTTTTAGAATTTTAGTTTTGAATAATTGATTACTTTTGAAAGCTACAACACCGGGAATTAACTATTCATATAGAATGTCTTTCTTCTCCTATTTCTTTTTTCTGTGAGAGTAAACTATTTACGAAAACAAATGATAAAAATTCGTGGAAAGTATAAAACAAAACAAAATCGAAATGTTATGTTAATACAACATTGCTATTGTTATGTTTTTAATTAGTCTAACATGCTTGAAATACAAGAAGTCATATTGTCATCTCTCTTGATTATTCTGGATATTTGAAGACGTTATTTTCTTAAGAATCGAACTATGGATGTCGTAGAAATAGTATATATCGATGTTGTGAAGATAGTATATATGGATGTCGTAAAAATAGTATATATATGGATGTCGTAAAAATAGTATATATGGATGTCGTGAAAATAGTATATATGGATGTCGTAGAAATAGTATATATCGATGTTGTGAAAATAGTATATATGGATGTCGTAAAAATAGTATATATATGGATGTCGTGAAAATAGTATATATGGATATCGTAAAAATAGTATATATGGATTTCGTGAATACGGTATATATGGATGTCGTGAAAATAGTATATATGAATGTATATATATATATATATATATATATATATTGATGTTGTGAAAATAATATATATGTCGTAAAAATAGTATATATGGATGTCGTAAAAATAGTATATATGGATGTCGTGAAAATAGTATACAGGGTATATGGATATCGTAAAAATAGTATATATGGATGTCGTAGAAATAGTATATATGTATGTCGTGAAAACAGTATATATGGATGTCGTAAAAATAGTATATATGGATGTCGTGAAAATAGTATAGAGTAACCTTGTTCTGTCGGTACGTTTTTCGTAAACAGAAAACATTGGTTTTATCAAAAGCCATCACAGAATACTTTCTAACAAAATGTAAACATATCCTATGGCTGGAACGAAAAATAGACCAATGGGCCCACCGACGGGGTTCGATCCTAGATCGACCGTTCCAATAAAATGTGTAAAACTATGTAATATATAGCATTTTCGTAAGATCTCTAAATGGAACCATGTAGCGGGTTTCCTCTTAGACTATGAGTAAAAAATTACGACACATCCAGTAGCAGATTGTCAATAAATCTATGTGCTCTAGTGGTGTCGTTAAACAAAACAAACAAACGTATTGTATTGTACCTTTACCGCACGTATGGCCTTCCATGTATATGGTCTGAACGTTATGAAGGATTTAAATTGAATTTGAGGAACGCGTGGTTTTGACATTTGAGAGTGTCACTCTCTCGTCACACCTTGGGGACCTGATTACGCGAAACAAGGAACAAAAACGCGCTCCCGTTAATTGCGTTAAATAGCGATTTAATAGCGATTAAAAAAATCTTCAAGAGCGTTCAAAAACACAGTTTTTTTTCTACTCAAGGGTTCCCGGGGGGGCTTGTTTTGTTAGAGCGGACCAGGACGCCCCCTTTGCTGCCCTGGGGCCTACTATGAAGATCAGACCCTTCCCTGACTGCGCAGACGAAGTGGTGGTGATTTTTAAGAGTTGTTGTAGGGAGCCTAGGGGGGGAGAGGATATGGACATGTGTAATGATGTGGCTACTAGTAGTTATGT
Source organism: Gigantopelta aegis (assembly GCF_016097555.1). Taxonomy (NCBI): domain Eukaryota; kingdom Metazoa; phylum Mollusca; class Gastropoda; order Neomphalida; family Peltospiridae; genus Gigantopelta; species Gigantopelta aegis. The sequence goes on from NC_054708.1 coordinate 27,840,635, forward strand.
AGAGACTTTTGGACCCGGCCCTAGCCAAACCCTGGCTTTGGCAGAGTCCCTGCATGAAAAACTAAATAATAGTACTAGCCCCCGGCTCAAGGCCACCGTCTCAGAAAGAATTGAGATAGGAGTCGAGTCGGGGATCCAAACTCATGAAACTCGCGCTGGAGCTATTCGTAGGGTGTCCTACGACGTCCGCGCGAGTTCAAATACAGCCGGTTTCGATCCCTCTAGAGAACTAGCACGTAGGCAGCTGGCGACTGTTGTCAGCGGTACGGGGCCGCGGAAACTCACGAAGCGGGGTTCGGAGGTGTCCGGTAATGAGTCGGGGGAGGAGCACGGTAGCTTCGAGCCAGACGAATCGGACAACCGACCGACTACCCCTAAAGCAGTGGGGGTGGGCTACTGGGTAGACGAGGTAGTTACCATTCACCCCTGCGGCCAGTCTACCACAGGTTTCACTGAAGTGATACCAAAAAAAAGGAAGCGCCGGTACGCTAATACTTCAGGTTCTAATTACGAGGATTCTCCCATCGCGAGAGATTTCTTAGTTAAAAAAAAACAAATACCACCCCCCGGGATTAAAAGAACGAAACCGAATAAAGGGAGGGTGGTACTTCCCTCTACTAAAGCAAACACTAGTTTACCGTTGAAACTAAATTCTTCTGGTATGGAGGTGGACGCTTTTCCCCCCCTGGGAACTGGGGAGGAAACCCGCCGGGGGCGGGAGGGGAGGGGGGCTGGGCCGTCACCCCCTTTCTACAAACAAGTCAAACCAGTAAGAGAGGGGGGCGCACAAACACAGTTAAAGCGCCCCTATAGCTCTCAACCAAATAGCGAACCCTTTAGGGAGATTGTAAGGGGGGGCTCTTCTCGGAGGGAGGGAGGAGGTAATCCGTCCCTCTCTCTGCGGAGGATTGTTAAAACTGACCTCAAGGGAGCAAATGGCCCAGCCATCTTCTCCTCGGTCAGGACGGATAATCCGGATATACCGGTCTCAAACGTAACAGTTTGGGGCAATGGATATCTGGATGTCCTGCTGGCCGAACCCTCGGCGGCGGAGACCATAAGGGTTAAGGGGGTGGAACATAGGCTACACCCATACCAGGTAAAACCAGTTAAATGCGCCAGATGTCAGAGGTGGGGTCATTTAACTAAAAAATGCAGGGCTACTAGAGAGTTCCCGGTCTGTTTTAGGTGTGGGGCCGCCCACCCCAGGAGGTCCCCCGACAATCCGTGCACGAGACCGTTGTCCTGTGCTAATTGTAGGGGGGCTCATTACACCCATGACAAGGGGTGTCCGGATTATAGGAGGGCGGTCCGCATCATGGCGGACAGGGAGCCCATTTCGAAAAAATCGCGCGGATTTAATATGGCCGAGCCCTGCCCCCCGGGTCTGGCAGCTGGCGCAAAATTGACTAGCAAGACTGAGTCTAGACATAATTTTAATCGACCAGTCTCTGCTGTCAATTCTTATGCCGGCGTAACCTCAGGGACCAACCATTTAAAATCAGACCACATAATTACAGCTCTCGATTTGGTTAGAATACTTTGCGGACTTCTTTTGACCCGAGAGAACAAAAAGGTCCCGGATTCAAAATTTTCTATAGATGACATTCGGATAGCCTCTGGTGACGCCTGTGACTTGCTGAATGTTAACTTAGCTATCGAGGTTGACCCTAGAGCCATTGAGGCACGTAATGTTGCCTGGTATAGGGCCAGAGACCTGGTAGCACAGGAGCCACGGAGCAACGATAATGTGGACTAAACTGTTAGACAAAGTTGGTCCCCGGGAAATTAGAATTGCTCCGTGTCTCATCATGCAGACAGGCCCAAAAGGTATTAATATAACTAATATTAATAATAATAATAATAATAATAATAAACCTATTAATTATAATGGGTTAAATATATTACAATGGAACGCCCGAGGTCTGCGCACCAATGGCCCAGAACTTAAAAATTATATTGAGCATAATAAGTTTATTGATATTATTGCCATTCAAGAGACCTTACTACCTAATAATTCTTTACAAACAAAAAAAAAAAAATTATTTACAGAATACAAAATTTTAGGATATACAGGTCTCTTTTTTAATAGTGGCAATAAATCTACAGGAGGGATAGCTACCTTTGTCAGAAATGGAATTTCCCACTCCCAGCTTACTGTAATTGAGACGAAACCAGAGATCGAGGTATTGGGGGTGTCACTACATATTAAAAATAATAATATTAATATTTTTAATTATTATGTTCATACTAGGCTATCAGGTAAAAAATTAAGTATAGATGATTTTTTGAAACCAATTGGGGGTAATAATAAAAATTTAATAGTAGTGGGGGATTTTAATTGTAAAAATATTTTATGGGGTTCTGATACAAATAATTTACAAGGTAATATAATAGAACAATATATGGATGTTTTAAATATGGCTTGTTTAAATGATGGTAGCTTTACCTATTTTTCTGACACCCACCATACATGGTCATGTCTGGATCTATCTTTCGTCTCAAAAAATTTAGCAGCCAAATGTGAGTGGGAGACTCTTGATGACTTGGGTAGCGATCACCTACCCATAAAAATTAAATTTAATATTTTAGACAGTTGGAACAATGAAAATAAGAATTATAAACGTAAATGGAATTTAGAAAAAGCTAATTGGGTGGAGTTTGATCACATGTGTGGTCTCTTGGACCATGAGCGGATTAGAGATAAAAATATTAATATATTTAATAATAATTTGATTAAAGCAGTTATAGAAATAGCAGATAAAATAATTCCAGTATTTAGTAATAAGGGTAGTCGCTCTTCCGTCCCGTGGTGGAATGAGGAACTATCCAATCAAAAAGCCGAGAGAAATAAATGCAGGAGGAAATTAAAGAAATGTATAAATTTAGAAAATATACAGAAATTTAAAGATAGTAAATATAAATTAAAGTTAAACATTAATAAATTAAAAAACGCCTCATGGCACCAGTTCTGTAGTTCGCTAAATAAGGACTCAGAAGTTAAAGAAGTATGGTCGAGGATTAAAAGGATCCAGGGGAGATCTACCAAAAATAATAGTATACTTAAAAATAGTAAAGTTTATATTAATGATCAATTAAAAGCGAATGTTTTAGGAGCAACTTTTAGACAAAATTCAGCGACAACTAATTATTCATTATTTTTTCAAACTAGAAAAATTAAAATGGAAAGAGATAGCCCGATCCCCCTGGAAGACAATAGTCCGGATTCTGCCAGACCGTACAATGCACCCTTTAAAATCTGGGAACTGAAAGAGGCTTTTGGTAACCGTAAGGGCTCAGCTCCAGGGCCAGATAGATTTAGTTATTTATTTTTTAAACATATGCCTACCAAGACCCTCGGACTGTTCTTAGAATTATATAATTTGATATGGCTCGAGGGGACCCTTCCTCTCAGTTGGAAACATGCTGAGGTCTTTGGACTTCCAAAACAGGGTAAGGACCCCCTCGATCCGTCTAATTATAGGCCAATATCCCTAACATCCAGCGTCTGTAAGACCATGGAATGTATGGTAAACCAACGCCTTATCCACTTTCTGGAGACCAACAAATTATTGTCGGTTTTCCAGAGTGGTTTTAGGAGACACCACTCAACTACCGACCACCTTGTTAGGCTTCAAACCGAGGTCAAAGATGCTTTTCGGAATGGCCGCAAGGTGGCGGGAGTTTTTGTGGATATTGAAAAGGCATACGACATGGTCTGGAGACGCGGGTTGTTGTTCAAAATTTATCAAATGGGGATAAAAGGGGCAATGTTCTCATTTATAGTAAAAATTTTGGAAGATAGAACATTTGCCGTTAATGTTAATGGTAGTTTTTCCCCCATTTTAAATTTGGAGAATGGTATCCCACAAGGCTCAGTGATAGCGCCCACATTGTTTGGTATCTTTATTAATGATCTAGATATTGCACTTATCACTTCCAATAAAAGCACGAAAACATCTTTAAGTGTCGGACTTTTTGCTGACGATACAGCATTCTGGAGGATAGGGAAAGCCTATGATGATATCAAAACAGACCTCCAGAATGACTTAGATAATCTACTTAGATGGTCAGCAGCCTGGGGGGTTACTATCTCCAAAGCTAAAACTAATTGTATAGTATTTCAGAAATCCAGAGAACTAAAAAGAAGATATAAGTTAGAATTAAAATTCAAAAATATTATTATTAAACAAGTACAGTCTGTCAAGTTTCTGGGTGTAATCTTCGACCATGCCCTTAGTTTTGGCGAGCACATTGCTGGTATTACCGGTAACTGTGTCCTCTATTTAAATCTTTTGAGGATACTGTCCGGTACGTCATGGGGGGCTGATAGAAAAACTCTGCTGATGGTCTTCGAGGCCTTCATAGTGTCCAGACTCCAATATGGTGCAATGGCCTTTGGGTGCGCAACTCAGACCCACTTAAAAAAACTTGATGGAGTATATGGTAGGGCCCTCAAGATAATTATTGGGGGAGCTATCTGTACTCCATATGATAGTATAATGGTGGAATTGAGAGTACTTCCCTTAACCTTGAGGAGAATTAGGCAGGGTTTCAGATATATAAGCAAAATAAGGAACCAGGTGCCTGATTCTCCTATAAATAGTTTGGCTCCTCAGAAGGTTAAGACTGTCGGTGATAGGGATATATCTATCATATCTTATCTTAATAAATATGCCACTGATTTTGGAGTTTCTGGACTGGCCATTGGGGACGCTAGTGGTAGACTGGACTACCCGTGGCAGTTCGAACGCCCAGTGGTAAATTTCCACATTAGAGACGAAATAAATAAGTATGACAACCCATATATTAAAAAAATTATATTTCAAGCAGTGGTGGAAAAATTCTATCCAGACTGTGTACAAGTGTACACAGATGGATCGAAGGACCCCGCCACTGGTAAAACAGGTATGGCTTTTGTTGTTAAAATAAATAAGGATATTAAACCGATAGCCATTAGGGCCAGGCTTACTGATAACATTTCGGTATACACATCTGAACTTATAGCCATACTATATGGGTTAATGTGGATCCAAAATGATAATTTAAAAAGAAATGGCCCTGGTAGATATGTGCTTTTCACCGATAGTCTGAGTTCACTTCAGGCTATCCTTGGATGTGGGGGCGTTAGACCCGAATTAGTAAACAAAATTTTTAAATGTTATAATAGTATTATCACCAGTGGAACCGGTGTTAGACTTGAATGGGTGCCGGCACATGTCGGCATACCAGGTAACGAACTTGCTGACACGAACGCCAGAAATAGCCTGCGTGATAAAAAAGTAGGGATCGAAATCAAATATAACTTTAAAGAATTTAATTCTGTACTAGAGCCGCACCTTGGTAAACTATGGCAGGCCGAATGGGACCACCATACCAGGGTGTGGCATGCATATATTAAGCCGAAGGCAGCGGGACCCGGTCCAATATCCTTCAACATTAAGGCCACCAAAATAATTTCGAGACTTAGAATGGGAGTATGTTATGGCCTTAATGGTAATAAATTTAAAATAAAAAAATCTCCCACCCCTAATTGTCTGGTGTGTAATAAAGTAGAGGACGTAAAACACTTTCTGCTTGAATGCACCAGACATAGTCCAAAACGTAAGAATTTAGAAAGTTTCTTTAAAAAATGTAATTTAGTGTTCAACGGTCGAAATTTATTAAACCCCCCGGTTGAGCACAAGAAGGAAATTGATAGGCTCCTGATGGCCTTCGTGCTTGGAACTAATGTTTCAATATAAATAATATAGTAGATATGTTTTTTAAAAATAGATTGGTCTCAGATGGCTGTTTTGGGGCCGATTGTTCCTATTCTCTCCCCCCCCCCTCCCCTCCCTTCCCCTCTTTGAATATCTATTAAATTTTTGGGATATTTTAATATTTTCTATAAAAAATTTGAATAAATAAACACACTATAGCTCTTTGTCCCATCGTGCCTGGCGTGCTTGTGGACATAGTTATTTAATATAATAATAGTAATTTGTATAAACTACCGGCTTTTAATTATATAATATGAATTGTATTAATTTTAAACTAATTTTAATGATAAATATAATTTTTAACTATGAAGGTAGGTGGACTTTTTCTTCCTTCCTTTTGATTTTAAGTAAGAATGTGGGTGTGAATGGGAGTATGGTAGGTCAGCTTGGGTGTAGTGGTGAGGTGTCTAACCTGGCAGTTGGACATCTCCAAATTGTTCACCGGCTACATTATAATTATATTAAATTTTTAAAAGTATTGGTATTGGTTTATCCTTTGGATTTTAATTTATTTGTATAAATGTTTACAAGCGTGCTCTGTATTTTAATATTTTGATATATTATTTTATTATATATTTTTAATGATTTTTGAATAAAGTATGAGAGGAAGACAGATGTGCTCCCTCTCTAATTTAATGGGACTTTACAGTACCCATGCCGTCTGGCGATCCTTGGTATTATTGCCCTGGACCGCTTTTCGGTTTTTATAGATTAAAGGGTGACGGCGTCTGTGGATGACATAACTTTTAGATTCTCTAGGATTGCAGAGAGGCGCCCGGAACTGAGAGATCACCGGGGATGCGTTTCTGCTCCGGCGAAGGGACAGACGAAGACTCCATTTCCGTCGTCCGGACATGATTCTGTCACTCTGAAAGTGACATTCACTTTATGAATATGTAATTAAACTAAAGATAAGAGACAAGAGTATATAGATAGAATAAATAAATTTAAAACTAACTTTATGAGGGCCGTGCTGGTGGAGGGCATCGTGGTTGGGACGGTGGGGGGGGGGGGGGGGGGGGGGGGGGGGGGGGGGGCGGGAGACCACCGGAGGGTAGGAGGTAGGCGTAGGCGTAGGCGGTTTGGCTGTAGGAGAGTTAGGGTTTGTCCGGGGGGCTCCGGCCCCCCCTCCCCTGGGCCTCGGCCCCCTCCTGCCTGCCACACTTGGATTACCAATACCGGCGTGGCGCCTCTTCCAAATGATACATTTTTCCGTGTGGCGGTTAAGTTATGGATGAACCATACCCCTAATTCCCCTAGGGCTAAATAATAAGATATAGATTAGAGGTGTTTAAGTTTGGACTGCCCGGTAAAAAAAATGTGGCTAAATTGTTAGGGATAGGTTTTCTATGTTAGAAAAAGGCACAAACAAATTGTTAATGTCCCCTAAAATATTTTTTGGAGTAAAGTTCAAAATTGCCCCTATATTTCTGTCCCGGACCACTCCTCTGGCTATCCAGAGGAGGGGCCCGTGACAGACATGCTTGAAACCCTAGTGGTATAGGAGCATGTAAATATATATTGGATTGGATTGGATTGCGTTAAATAGGTCTTGAGAACAGCGCCTTGGTTTCATAGCACCACCACCACCCCCACCCGCCTGCTACCGATTTGATCGGGCTGCTGGTGCTCCCTTGTACCTGCCAGTGCAGGCGGTCCCTCCTCTCCCCTACCCCCACCTTTCCTGTCATGGACGGAGGAGTCGGCCAAGGCCGGCTCTTGTGCCCACGACAGGCGTGCGCTACAACAGCTTGTTATAAATGTGCATGTACAACCCTATGACATGACATGACATAAGCGCCTTGGTTTGATGATCGGTCTTGAGAACAGCGCCTTGGTACGTCCGGGATCAACGTCCTCGCGTTACATGGTTAGTCTCGTTAATCCATAATATTTATCGAGACATGTTCAGAACGTTAACCAACAAACCTGCACCAATGATCCCATACATTTAAAAAAAAAAAAAAAAAAATCTCGGTTCATTCAGTTTAAGTTGGTAGCAGTAATGTCCTGCTGGTTCTTCTTCCATAAACTGGAAATTGAACTTCTTGCGAAAGATTCTTCACAGTCGTTCGTCTCCGCTGAACGAATAAATATGGCAATAAACCCCGTTCTTAACTACGGACGGGCTACCGTTGTAGCAATAACGGTGGCGTGTTCAGGAAGCTGGACACCCGTGGTCAGTTTGACTGGTACCATCGTATTCTATCATATAACGTTTATCTGATGTTCGGCGCAAAAAAAAAAAAAAAAATCAGTTTAGTGTGCGACCGCAAGCGCTCTCCCTCCTCAACGTACCTCTGATAACTAACCGCTGACAGGGTTAATATCAAAGAGTTTATTGTTTTTAATGGAAAGCTCTCTGGTGTAGACGTTGAATTGCACGACATATCCACCAGTGTGAATGAATCTGTGCAAAACGGATTCTTGTTATGTAGTTACTGAATCAATAACATGTTTAGTGTGCAACCTCCGGAAAAGTAGTCAATACATGAATGAATTCGAGCAATCGATCAAAGGAACTCTACAGACTCCAAGCCAGAGTGACAGGACTTGGCAGAGTTTAGGACTGTTCCAGAATTTATCAAGTGGGCGTGGGGGAGGACATGGACGACTGAACGGTACTTGTTATTTTATGAAAGATGGGTTTGCTGCAGGGTTTTTTTCTATGTGTTTACTTAAATAAATAAAACAAAATAAAATAATATGTCATCGAATCTGCCAAAGCTTAGCCGTCTTAAAAAAAGACTAAATCCTGTGCATGTTTTACACAACGTATTATGTTCAAAGCTAATGGTGGAAACATCAAATCGTTTTAAAGAAATTCCTTTTGGTAATTCGTAAATATTACGAGAACATTTTCACAATTATGTTGTCATCATCATATTTGTAACGTTCTATTTATTTACAAACTTTGCAGTTGATTTCAAACCATTTTATTTTATGCAAAATCACTTTATTGTTAGAATATATAATTATTGTAGTACTTTAAAAGATTTTTGTTAAAAGACAAAGACCGTTTTGTTATGACATCACAAACATGTATAGATGATGATATTAAGATGACTGGTGAAGCCGCAGTGTTTCCATTTCGGTGTGAGACTGCTTAACAGGAAGGGCCGTGCTCCACATGTGCTGTCATTTTATTTTAATTGATTTTTTTCTTGCTTATATCCAATTAATGTTCAAACACGGTGTCCTGGGCACACACATCAGCTATCTGTCCAGGACAGTGAGTTAGTTGTTAGTGGTTTGTGAGAGAAAAGAGGGTGTTGTGGTCTTACACCTACCCATTGAGTCGTTAAAACTCGCGCTGTGTGAGAGGCGGTAACGGGCTTGCGAACCCTGTACCTACCAGCCTTATGTCCGATGGCTTAACCACCGAGGCCTTGCTGTCAGTTGAGCTATCTCGATATATATGACAATAAATGGACAGTCCTGAGTTGCAATTATTAAGAGGTTATCGACTAACAGAGACTTTTTAACGACTGTAATTACATATCAAAACTGGCCTCGGTGGCGTCGTGGTTAGGCCATCGGTCTACAGGCTGGTAGGTACTCGGTTCGGATCCCAGTCGAGGCATGGGATTTTTAATCCAGATACCAACTCCAAACCCTAAGTGAGTGCTCCGCAAGGCTCAATGGGTAGGTGTAAACTACTTGCACCGACCAGTGATCCATAACTGGTTGAACAAAGGCCATGGTTTGTGCTATCCTGCCTGTGGGAAGCACAAATAAAAGATCCTTTGCTACCTGTCGTAAAATTGTAGCCTATGTGATGACAGCAGGTTTCCTCTAAAACCAGTGTCAGAATGACCATATGTTTGACGTCCAATAGCCGATGATAAGATAAAAAATCAATGTGCTTTAGTGGCGTCGTTAAATAAAACAAACTTTACTTTACTTTTACATATCAAATATATTTTTCTGCATAAAATATTAGTGTATGTATATTAAATGTGTTTCTGGTTGTTCTAGTATTTGTACTAGGTTAAATTTCATTTTATTTCCTAAAATATTTTTTTACGTACGAAATTATTTGAAGACAAAATCCAGTTTGGGCTTCTTACAAATATTAAGACGACTTAGAAACACATTGAATATACAGACACTGATATTCTAAAAAGAAAATATATTTAATCCGTAATTTTAGACGTTAAAAGATTTTATTAGTCTAACAATGCAGGAAACTCATGACAGTCCCTTTAAACCTACCTCGCCATTGAACACAGCGATGCACGCATTCTGGGATGGAACCTGGAATGAAAACATCCCTCATGTTTCACTTTAAAACTTAGCTAACAAAATATATATTGAAGTACTTTGGGCATAGTTACTGATTAATTTATATATCTTGTAATATACGTCTAATGTAGACACACGTACACTATAGCTACTTTGACAACTTAGCCCAAATGCGCATTTACTTTAAAGACTTGTTCATTTAATTGTTTTAGAGTTAACATCCTCTTGTTTGATCTTTCTAAAAACTGTCAGTAGTTTCTGTGTGGTTGTTTTGATTGGAAACATTTTCTTTTGACCATGTTGCAGTAAAGATTGTATTCTGTTACAATGTACTGATTATTAATGCTGTCGGTGGGATGACGTCGTATGATGTGCGGGGGTGGGGGTTGAGTATGACCCATTTTTTTTTTTTTTTTATGTTTATTTGCAGTTAAGCACGGGCGTTCGGGTCCTTTGCTCGAAGACCTGGATTTCGCAGACGACATCTGTTTACTTTCTCACCGTCATATAGACATACAGGCTAAGACACAAGACCTAGCAACCACTGCAGAGAAGATTGGACTTAAGATCAACATTTCTAAGACTAAACTCCTTATTAGAGAAAATACGGTAACCACGATATGAAAACGGAGTAACCTGATATTATACATATATATATATATAAAATGATTAAAAGCGGATACGAAATGTCCTTTAATCTACAATTACACATCATCTTCGTGGGAGTACGCCCCCAACAGTTTGTAACTATATAGCTAAGGGTATTTTCTTACGAGAATTAATCTTGTTTATATAAGTATTCATGTCTCCAACAGGTCAAAATTATCTACGAATGTCCTGGTTCCACGGACGTATTACGTTAATCAGTTAACCAATGAACAAACGAATAAATAAATACAGGAAGAGGTCGATGGATGAAAAGAAATCTTTTATTTAACGACGCACTCAACACATTTTATTTACGGTTATATGGCGTCAGACATATGGTTAAGTACCACACATATTTTTTAGAGGAAACCCGCTGTCGCCACTTCATGGGCTACTTTTTCCGATTAGCAGCAAGGGATATTTTATTTGCGCTTCCCACAGGCAGGATAGCACAAACCATGGCATTTGTTGAACCAGTTATGGATCACTGGTCGGTGCAAGTGGTTTACACCTACCCATTGAGCCTTGCGGAGCACTCACTCAGGGTTTGGAGTCGGTATCTGGATTAAAAATCCCATGCCTCGACTGGGATGCGAACCCAGTACCTACCAGCCTGTTGACCGATGGCCTAACCACGACGCCACCGAGGCCGGTAGGTCGATGTATGAAGGGATATTTTGACGAATGAACAATTCTATGGATGAATGGATGCGTTGATGGATTGGTAGATGAGACTAAATGAATGAATGGATGAATGAATGAATGAATGAATGAATGAATGAATGTGATTTTGACTATTTGGAAATTCATTTTTCTTAATTTCGGGGGGTGGGGGGTGGGGGGTGGGGGATTAAATCGAACCTCCGAACCTCCCAGTGAACGCCAGACAGTAAAATAGCACGTGAATCGGTACACTATGCACATATATTATTATTATATCAAATGCTGTGACACTGATTTTTTAAAAATGTATCCAGTCATTAAAAGAGGGGATCTTCCCCCATTGTTATTCTGCATGTTAGCTAATAGAGGTTGGTGGAAAAAAATACGCTATTGCGTCGCAGGCCTCTGAGATTTTAAAAATCTGCGTGACCCATTTATCGGTTACGCAGAAATAAATCCAGGTAACCAATTTTCATTTTGCGTAACCCGTTATTTCCAAGTAAATGGTGATCCAAATTTTGCGAGAAAAAAAAAGAAAAAAGATTATACAGAATTAGATTTGCGCGAGCAATGCGCGAACGAAACGATCGTTCTCGTAATTTTCAAAGGCCTGTGTCGTTAAACGAAAATATATCTCATTTCAATCTCATCGTATTGCTTAGTTATCTTTTAAAAATATCAAAGCGTGATGTGTAATGCATTTTTCATATTAAAATACAAGGATAAAAGGCCAACAAATACTTAAGAGTTCATTTAGCTTTAGTATTATTAAGATTATCTATTCGTGTTTTGTGTTATAGAAATGAAAAGCGCGACAAACATTAAACTATCGATTGGTTTCCCCTATGTCGTGATAAATATGTCACTGTAACAATTTCCCTGTTCGTATTATTCCTATTAATTTAACCCAACAACGATCACGCATACTCAACGAAATTATATTTGTCTTTTAGGTTAGTAAGCCGTCGTATGGCCAACCTAATACGGCAAGGCCACTGATGTTTTATCTTTATTATATTTCAGACTGTCTGCGACTCTCATTACGATGACATTTAGATACTAAACTCGAAGTACATTCTCTCTGTGTAAAAATATTACTCATTAAATATGTACCTTAAGTTTTTGTTTTACACTATATTTCTTATTTTACATTTATTTTTTATTTTTATTATGAAAGTTATTTATAATGTTTTATTTTTAAAGAAGGATCTTTAACATATATTCTAAGGCAAAATAGGTTTAGCAATGTGTTACTGTTGTATTGTATTGCATTGTACTTTAATTCCCAAGCTTCAGTGGTAAAGCGTTCGCTTAATGCGCGGTCGGTTTGGGATCGATCCCCGTCGGTGGACCCATTGGGTTATTTCTTCTTCCAGCCAGTGCACCACCACGACTGGTATATCAAAGGCGGTGGTATGTGCTATCCTGTCTGTAGGAAAGTGTATATAAAAGATCCCTTTCTTCATTAGAAAAAATTTAGCGGGTTTCCTCTGATGACTATATGTCAAAATTACCAAAATGTTTGACATCTAATAGCCGATGATTAATGAATCAATGTGCTCTAGTGGTGTCGTTAAACAAACCAAACTTCTTTCTTCATTCAGTGAAGTGACAGTTTCTTGTTCTATTTTGTTCTGATAATCTTTGCGTAGCGGCAGCGGGTTTCTTCTATCATAATCTGTGAGGTCCTTAACCATATGTCCGATGCCATATAGGCCTAACCTTAATTAAATATGAGTGCGTTCTTAAATAAAATAGTCCTTCCATGCATCTTCTAGCCAGTGACTTATACCGACAAGAAAGGAAATGTTTTATTTAACGATGCACTCAACACATTTTATTTACTATTTACGGTTATATGGTGTCGAACATATGGTTAAGGACCACACAGATATTGAGGGAGGAAACCGCTGTCATCACTTCATGGGCTACTCTTTTCGATTAGCAGCAAGGGATCTTTTATATGCACCACCCCACAGACATGATAGTACATACCACGGCCTTTGTTATACCAGTTGTGGAACACTGGCCCACCGACGGGAATCGATCCTTGATCGATCGCACATCAGACGAGCGCGGTTATACCGACAAATGATGCATCAATTAAATCAGTGTCTTAATTTAAAATAGCGTGCATAGCTATTTGGAATTATGTCTGTATTATATTCTACGAAGAACCCCTGTTGTAATCTTGTCATTGTAAATACCCATTGTACAATAATTTCTCGTATGCTGTCATTTAACAGCCTGAATGTATCGTAATAAAGGTGGAGAGTAGCGGTATTTTGTCTCTTCCAAAAAACAACAACAACAAACAAACAAACCACCAAACAAAACAGAAAACAAAAACAAAACAAAGCAAAGCAAAGCAAAACAAAACAACGAGTTCAAAACTATAATTTTTGCCTAATTGATAAACACTCTCTGTTACTGCTCCCTTATTTTTTATTTTTTGTTTTTTGCCGCACGCACCCCTCCCCCGCCCTCCCCAGTTATTTAGGCTAGGTACGGCCCAGTTTGAAACTACGCAGTTTGAATCACTATACATGTATTGTAAATTTACAGTCTGTGGTTTATCGAGTTTAAAATTAAATGGATTTCTTTTTTCACTTTCTTTTTGAATACACTTGTATGTTTTTGTCGTTAGCAATGCTTGATAAACGTGGTAGGCGGTAATATGGCTGCAATAATTTCTTTTCATTTCTGTTCCTTTCAAGGTCAGTAGTGAATAGATCTGCCGAGAAAGAAAGAAAAAAAGAAGGAAGGAAGGAATATTTGTTTTAAAAAACGTGCATCCAATCACTTGGACGCATTCCATCAATATGATAGTGGGCACAGAATGTCTCTATACTGTGTGTAAAAGAAAAGATATGCTTGACACCTCAGCTCATTTTAAACATTTGCTATTACGATTTTAATGCACTAGCGTAGGAAGCGGGGTGGGGGGGGGGGGGGGGGGGTGGGGGGGGCGTGGGGCAGTAGCGATGGTTTTTATATAGATACACATGTATATGTGAGTGTGTGCGCCCACCGCCCCCATTTGGCACCGATTCTAGAGAGATGGTCCGTTCTGAAAAGCAGAGACTCGGTTATCAGTCCCCGTGCTTGAAAAACGTTTAAAGTCAACTCCAGTCTCTAATGACGTTTTCACACTTTAGCGTCATGGCAACGTCAATGAGTCTAAAGGTTTATAAGCACGGGCCTTGATACCGATTTCACTTTTTGACATCAAATCCAGCGAACCAGTTACAAACGTTGAATAATTACTCAATTACGAAAGTACAAAACCTCAATCTCCCGCCACTCAGCCTGGGCTCCGTTCCACGAAGTGATCGTAACGCTAAGGCCGTCGTAAGTACTGTTACGATCGCGATAGTATACATGTACATACGACGGTCTTAGCGATACGGTCGCTTCTTTGGACGGGATCCTGGCAAAATATTTAGTTTAGGCTATAGTCTGTAACTTTAACAACACGGCAACACCACTGAAATTGTAAGCATGTTAAAGATTTCCTTCTTTTGTTTTGTTTAACGGCACCACTAGAGCACATTGTTTAATTAATCATCGGCAAATTGGATGTCAAATAGATTTCAGACTAGACACTAAACATGTTATAAGCACGGACTTGGTACTTACTCATTCTAGTGCGTAGAAACCGCGGGAATGGACTAGGCACCGAAATTATTATTATATATACCTGACGGGCATGCTGAAATGTTTGCACCGCAGAGAAAGCCGGTAAATAAGACCTGAGACACGCAGTAAACAAAATGCTCAGTTTTGTCGATCAATCTCATTAGGGTGCGTAATGATAGGATATAAGCCGATCGATGCACACTGCGGGCCGGGCCTTGAATGAAGGATGGTCCGTCTCGATTATTCAAGGAAAGACCGATGCGTCTGTGATGCAGTGGTTAAGCTTCGGGCTGGTTGCATAAACAGATCTAGAGATACTCGTCCACCTTAAAAATAATTAGGTGCCCTCTTTTTCCCTGTTTTAATGTTGATTCTTCATTGGGATGTCCATTTTACGAGTTGGTACATTGTCATGTACACCTTTTTCCTCTTAGTCTCCTACCCACTCCACCCCTCACACCCATCCCCCCACCCCCACCCCCCCAAAAAAAAAAAAAAAAAAAAAAATATATATATATATTCCTGGGTTGATTATGGGTTCGCGTCCCAACATCGACTCCAACTAAGAGCGAAATTTTAACGGCTCAATGACGTGGTGATGGTGGTGTAAGACCAATACACTGACTTTTAATTAATTCGCTTTTCTGGACTAACAGTATTGATTGCTAAGATATGTGCCCATGATACGAGTGATTGAACCTAGATCGCCAGTGGGGGGAGGAGCAAGAAGGAAAGATAAAGATAGATCGAAAGGGGTAAGAGAGACAGACAGACGGAGGGAGATAAAGAAATGGAGGGAGAGAGAGAGCAGCGAGACAGACACAAAGAGATAGACATACAAAAAGACAGATAGATACAGACAAAGAGAGAGGGGAGGAGAAACATACAGAGAGGGGCAGAGAGAGAGAGAGAGAGAGAGAGAGAGAGAGAGAGAGAGAGAGAGAGAGAGAGAGAGAGAGAGAGAGACGGAAGATAAGGTGGTCCGTATAGTGGTTTGTATATACGTTGTTTATGTGCAGCATTTGAACTTGATTTTACACTTCAAATCAATTAAAGTTAAGTACGCTGTTTTGAGCACACACCTCAGCTATCTGCACTATTAACGTTTAACTGGGATTCAACTATTAGTAAGACAGGAGTCGGTGCTTGCCTCTCTGTGGAATCCGTTACGGGGATACAAATTCAATTCTTACTCCGCCGAAACCGGTACTCGTTTTGTTAAATAGCAGACGAAATAAATGTTAGCCATGAACACGTAAGCGTCCCTTGCCGATTCTCCCACAATACAATAATTGTTTTAGAATGTGCGTTGACTCCTTTTAATAAAATAATGTAATAAGTTTTGACCCGACCTAATTTACACTGGCTGGAGACATACAAACCAGTTTAAATATGAAAGTTTTGTTCTTATTTCTGAAAAAAAAACACCCTGCAAAATTCCCTTCTTCACAGGGCTTAGAAAACATTGAACACTAGGGGTCGCTTTTTGTACTTATCCGGTGCCGCACTTCTTTTTACGAGGCTGCTGGACAGCGTGCTTGAACCTTAATTTGATATAGGCTGCAGGACTGTGTCCCCAGGACAGCGTGCTTGAACCTGTATTTGATATAGTTTGTACGACCGGCTTCGATGGTGTAGAGGTTAAGTCATCGGAATTAAGGTTGGTAGGTACTGGGTTCGCATCCCGGTACCGGCTCCCACCCAGAGCGATCCATAACTGCTCAATGGGGGCAGGGGGTGGGGTTGATGGTGGTGTGAGATCACTAGTCTACAACGACTCTCTCACTAACCACTAACCACTAGCCTACTGTCCTCGACAGACAGCATATGTAGCAGAGGTTTGTGTCCAGGACAACGTGCTTGAATCTTAATTGGCGATAGGAACGAAAATGAGTCTAATCAATCAATCAATCAATCAATCAATCAATCTTATTTCCCCATAAATACAACCTCAGTGGACGCCGCCATATTTGTCCCAAACATAGAAGTGGCTATATATACATAGCGGCCGTGTATTTAGCCTTGGGTAATGAGGGCTGGCTGTCTATACGACAGTCGTATTTGTGGGCATGGGGAAGCTTAAAGGGACATTCCTGAGTTTGCTGCATTGTAAGATGTTTCCGACTAATAAACTATTTCTATGATTAAACTTACATATTAAATATATTTTCTTTTATTTGCACTTCCCACAGGCAGGATAACACAAACCATGGCCTTTGTTGAACCAGTTATGGATCACTGGTTGGTGCAAGTGCTTTACACCTACCCATTGAGCCTTGCGGAGCACTCACTCAG
>NC_054708.1:28178622-28197840 GCF_016097555.1 Gigantopelta aegis
GTGTACATCTAAACACAAATGCATCTATCGTATGTAGGGACTGCGTGGGCGAATAATAGGTACATTTATTTTGGTCCTTGGCCCAAATAATGGGTCAAAAAACGCAAACAATTGTTTTGGGCCGAATTCTTCCAAAATGATTTTTGTCGAATGGTGGGTCATAAGTAGTCGAATGAACACAGTTTGTAGTACATAACGGATAGGGACCACTCACACGGGGTATCCCCCACTCTGTAAATATCAGAACCCTTTCTGGAAGTCAATATGTGAGGCAATGGCCGCCATAGAAGTGAGCTCTATAGTGGTGAAAACATTGATATACGTCTTCTGACATGTACATCACCCCACCCCTCCAAATACAATGTGTACATCTAAACACAAATGCATCTATCGTATGTAGGCTCTGCGTGGGCGAATAATAGGTACATTTATTTTGGCCCTTGGCCCAAATAACGGGTCCCAAAACGCAACAAATTCTTTTGGGGCCGAATTCTTCCAAAATGATTTTTGTCGAATGGTGGGTCATAAGTAGTCGAATGAACACAGTTTGTAGTACATAACGGATAGGGACCACTCACACGGGGTATCCCCCACTCTGTAAATATCAGAACCCTTTCCGGAAGTCAGTATGTGAGGCAATGGCCGCCATAAAAGAAAGCACTATAGTGGTGAAAACATTGATATACGTCTTCTGACATGTATATCACCCCACCTCTCCAAATACAAGGTGTACATCTAAACACAAATGCATCTATCGTATGTAGGCACAGCGTGGACGAATAATAGGTACATTTATTTTGGTCCTTGGCCCAAATAATGGGTCAAAAAACGGAAAAAATTGTTTTGCATCCGAATTCTTCCAAAATGATTTTTGTCGAATGGTGGGTCATAAGTAGTCGAATAAACACAGTTTGTAGTACATAACGGATAGGGACCACTCACACGGGGTATCCCCCACTCTGTAAATATCAGAACCCTTTCCGGAAGTCAGTATGTGAGGCAATGGCCGCCATACTAGAAAGCACTATAGTGGTGAAAACATTGATGTACGTCTTCTGACATATATATCACCCCACATCTCCAAATACAATGTGTACATCTAAACACAAATGCATCTATCGTATGTAGGGACTGCGTGGGCGAATAATAGGTACATTTATTTTGGTCCTTGGCCCAAATAATGGGTCAAAAAACGCAAACAATTGTTTTGGGCCGAATTCTTCCAAAATGATTTTTGTCGAATGGTGGGTCATAAGTAGTCGAATGAACACAGTTTGTAGTACATAACGGATAGGGACCACTCACACGGGGTATCCCCCACTCTGTAAATATCAGAACCCTTTCTGGAAGTCAATATGTGAGGCAATGGCCGCCATAGAAGTGAGCTCTATAGTGGTGAAAACATTGATATACGTCTTCTGACATGTACATCACCCCACCCCTCCAAATACAATGTGTACATCTAAACACAAATGCATCTATCGTATGTAGGCTCTGCGTGGGCGAATAATAGGTACATTTATTTTGGCCCTTGGCCCAAATAACGGGTCCCAAAACGCAACAAATTCTTTTGGGGCCGAATTCTTCCAAAATGATTTTTGTCGAATGGTGGGTCATAAGTAGTCGAATGAACACAGTTTGTAGTACATAACGGATAGGGACCACTCACACGGGGTATCCCCCACTCTGTAAATATCAGAACCCTTTCCGGAAGTCAGTATGTGAGGCAATGGCCGCCATAAAAGAAAGCACTATAGTGGTGAAAACATTGATATACGTCTTCTGACATGTATATCACCCCACCTCTCCAAATACAAGGTGTACATCTAAACACAAATGCATCTATCGTATGTAGGCACAGCGTGGACGAATAATAGGTACATTTATTTTGGTCCTTGGCCCAAATAATGGGTCAAAAAATGGAAAAAATTGTTTTGCATCCGAATTCTTCCAAAATGATTTTTATCGAATGGTGGGTCATAATTAGTCGAATAAACACAGTTTGTGGTACATAACGGATAGGGACCACTCACACGGGGTATCCCCCACTCTGTAAATATCAGAACCCTTTCCGGAAGTCAGTATGTGAGGCAATGGCCGCCATACTAGAAAGCACTATAGTGGTGAAAACATTGATATACGTCTTCTGACATATATATCACCCCACATCTCCAAATACAATGTGTACATCTAAACACAAATGCATCTATCGTATGTAGGGACTGCGTGGGCGAATAATAGGTACATTTATTTTGGTCCTTGGCCCAAATAATGGGTCAAAAAACGCAAACAATTGTTTTGGGCCGAATTCTTCCAAAATGATTTTTGTCGAATGGTGGGTCATAAGTAGTCGAATGAACACAGTTTTCAGTACATAACGGACAGGGACCACTCACACAGGGCATCCCCCACTCTGTAAATATGAGGAACCCTTTCCGGAAGTCAGTATGTGAGGCAATGGCCGCCATACTAGAAAGCACTATAGTGGTGAAAACATTGATGTACGTCTTCTGACATATATATCACCCCACATCTCCAAATACAATGTGTACATCTAAACACAAATGCATCTATCGTATGTAGGCAATGCGTGGGCGAATAATACGTACATTTATTTTGGTCCTTGGCTCAAATATTGGGTGAAAAAACGCAAAAAATAGTTTTGAAGCCGAATTCTTCCAAAATGATTTTTGTCGAATGGTGGGTCATAAGTAGTCGAATAAACACAGTTTTTAGTATATAACGGATAGGGTCCACTCACACAGGGTATACCCCACTTTGTAAATATCAGAACCCTTTCCAGAAATCAGTATGTGAGACAATGGCAGCCATACACGAACGCACTATAGTGGTGAAAACATTCATATACGTCTTCTGACATGTATATCACCCCACCTCTCCAAATACAAGGTGTACATCTAAACACAAATGCATCTATCGTATGTAGGCACAGCGTGGACGAATAATAGGTACATTTATTTTGGTCCTTGGCCCAAATAATGGGTCAAAAAACGGAAAAAATTGTTTTGGGCCGAATTCTTCCAAAATGATTTTTGTCGAATGGTGGGTCATAAGTAGTCGAATGCACACAGTTTTCAGTACATAACGGACAGGGACCACTCACACAGAGCATCCCCCACTCTGTAAATATCAGAACCCTTTCTGGAAGTCAATATGTGAGGCAATGGCCGCCATAGAAGAAAGCACTATAGTGTTGAAAACATTGATATACGTCTTCTGACATGTATATCACCCCACCCCTCCAAATACAATGTGTACATCTAAACACAAATGCATCTATCGTATGTAGGCACTGCGTGGGCGAATAATACGTACATTTATTTTGGCTCTTGGCCCAAATAACGGGTCCCAAAACGCAACAAATTGTTTTGGGGCCGAATTCTTCCAAAATGATTTTTGTCGAATGGTGGGTCATAAGTAGTCGAATAAACACAGTTTTTAGTACATAACGGATAGGGACCACTCACACAGGGCATCCCCCACTCTGTAAATATCAGAACCCTTTCCGGAAGTCAGTATGTGAGGCAATGGCTGCCATAAAAGAAAGCACTATAGTGGTGAAAACATTGATATACGTCTTCTGGCATATATATCACCCCACATCTGCAAATACAATGTGTAAATCTAAACACATATGCATCTATAGTATGTAGACACAGCGTGGGCGAATAATAGGTACATTTATTTTGGTCCTTGGCCCAAATAATGGGTCAAAAAACGCAAAAAATTGTTTTGGGCCGAATTCTTCCAAAATGATTTTTGTCGAATGGTGGGTCATAAGTAGTCGAATGAACACAGTTTTCAGTACATAACGGACAGGGACCACTCACACAGAGCATCCCCCACTCAGTAAATATCAGAACCCTTTCTGGAAGTCAATATGTGAGGCAATGGCCGCCATAGAAGAAAGCACTATAGTGGTGAAAACATTGATATACGTCTTCTGACATGTATATCACCCCACCCCTCCAAATATAATGTGTACATCTAAACACAAATGCATCTATCGTATGTAGGCACTGCGTGGGCGAATAATAGGTACATTTATTTTGGCCCTTGGCCCAAATAATGGGTCCAAAAACGCAACAAATAGTTTTGGGGCCGAATTCTTCCAAAATGATTTTTGTCGAATGGTGGGTCACAAGTAGTCGAATGAACACAGTTTTTAGTACATAACGGACAGGGGCCACTCACACAGGGCATCCCCCACTCTGTAAATATCAGAACCCTTTCCGGAAGTCAGCATGTGAGGCAATGGCCGCCATAAAAGAAAGCACTGTAGTGGTGAAAACATTGATATACGTCTTCTGGCATATATATCACCCCACATCTCCAAATACAATGTGTACATCTAAACACAAATGCATCTATCGTATGTAGGCAATGCGTGGGCGAATAATACGTACATTTATTTTGGTCCTTGGCCCAAATATTGGGTGAAAAAACGCAAAAAATAGTTTTGAAGCCGAATTCTTCCAAAATGATTTTTGTCGAATGGTGGATCATAAGTAGTCGAATAAACACAGTTTTCAGTACATAACGGACAGGGACCACTCACACAGAGCATCCCCCACTCTGTAAATATCAGAACCCTTTCTGGAAGTCAATATGTGAGGCAATGGCCGCCATAGAAGAAAGCACTATAGTGTTGAAAACATTCATATACGTCTTCTGACATGTATATCACCCCACCTCTCCAAATACAAGGTGTACATCTAAACACAAATGCATCTATCGTATGTAGGCTCTGCGTGGGCGAATAATAGGTACATTTATTTTGGTCCTTGGCCCAAATATTGGGGTAAAAAATAGTTTTGGGGCCGAATTCTTCCAAAATGATTTTTGTCGAATGGTGGGTCATAAGTGACCGAATAAACACAGTTTTTAGTACATAACGGATAGGGACCACTCACACAGGGTATCCCACACTCTGTAAATATCAGAACCCTTTCCGGAAGTCAGTATGTGAGGCAATGGCCGCCATACAAGAACGCACTATAGTTGTGAAAACATTGATATACGTCTTCTGACATCTATATCACCCCACCCCTCCAAATACAATGTGTACATGTCACGGGGATCCTATAATACCCGTAACTGTATAAAACACGATTATCCAAATATCTCTCCTAACTGTATATCTATTAGATCTCTCTGTAACGGGTAGTTCAAAACCCGCGTGGCTCGTCTAGGTATGATCAGAGATAAGATCTTATATAAAGTATGTATTATTATAGCATGTTTAGTTCACTAGAAAACACAACAAAAACACAATACACTTTGGAATCTGTATTAATACTACGCTGAGAAATGTACTGCCGCAGTAGTTAATTAACATCAACAAATAATAACAACCCAGAACTAATCACTTAATTAGTTAATCACTAGGTGTCTAGTTTACACAATATTCTAATCACTCCAGAGTGACACAACACCCACTCGTGTGATAATTGAGAAACGCTTCCAGGGGAACTTAATTAGTAAAGGAATTACAACTCTATTTCTAACTGGTTAATTTTTAATTAACCCTTAACTACTCATTCAGTAACCTTGTAATACAGACTTAGTACTGGTATATATCACAATAATCACAATAACGACAATAACCTACAGTTTACCTAGGTCCTCTAGGATGACTGGTTAAGCTTTAGTAATTTTTAGAACAATGAATCCTACAGTTTACTTCGTCAGATTACCGGAAACACCGTCTAAATAATATTGGTATAATATAGTATTAAAATATTTAAAGTCACATCAATCACATCAAGGTTATACAATAGAGCGGAAAATATATAATTACCAAGTCCAAACGGACGCGCTCCCTGGAAGCCTTCCAATATGTTTCTCCCTGATATCTCTAAAACCCAAGCTATTTATCATAAAATTCCGAATATCGCCTGGGGGTACAACGCGGTACCGAATACCTACAAGTGATATTTCCACAGCGACCAAGACGGGAATTTTCTCTTAGATAGCCAGACTCACTGTCGCCTAGTCGCCAAAATCACGGTCGTAAAAACCGCACTCGCGGGGGTATTACGTAACTACTGGCCACATGGCCTCCGCATCTGGTCTATTGAAAACAGCTCGACTACCGTCGCGAGGAGGTGTTACGTAACAAAGTGCCCACCTGGGCTTAAGTGCATATTGAGACTGCACACGGCCCTCTAAAACAATTAATATCGCCACAGGCGAAAAGAATTAAGATCATGTTCCGTCACAGTACATCTAAACACAAATGCACCTATCGTATGTAGGCACTGCGTGGACGAATAATAGGTACATTTATTTTGGTCCTGTGCCCAAATATTGGGTCAAAAAACGCAAAAAATAGTTTTGGGGCCGAATTCTTCCAAAATGATTTTTGTCGAATGGTGGGTCATAATTAGTCGAATAAACACCGTTTTTAGTACATAACGGATAGGGACCACTCACACAGGGTATCCCCCACTCTGTAAATATCAGAACCCTTTCCGGAAGTCAGTATGTGAGGCAATGGCCGCCATACCAGAACGCACTATAGTGGTGAAAACATTGATATACGTCTTCTGACATCTATATCACCCCACCCCTCCAAATACAATGTGTACATCTAAACACAAATGCATCTATCGTATGTAGGCACTGCGTGGGCGAATATTAAGTACATTTATGTTGGTCCTTGGCCCAAATATTGGGTCAAAAAACCGCAAAAAAATGCATTATATGCTAAAAATACGAATACATGTTTATGCATCTTCAAATAAATAGATCATGAAATGCCTAAAGAAAATTAATTTTTTCACAATTTTTAAATTTTATTTCTATAGCAGCACTCTATATTTCACTGAGTGTTTTCCGGTATCGTCAGTATCATATATTAGGAATCAAAATTGTATTATGCGAGCTACTGGCAAGAATAATTAAAACATTATTTTTATTCCTAATATATATTAACGATACTGAAACACATCATATAATCTCAATACATGTTTTTGTAAACGCATAATAATCTCTATATTTCGGTTTGGGGTCGATCCCCATCAGTGGTCCCATTGGGCTATTTCTCATTCCAGCCAGTGCACCACGACTGGTATATCAAAGGTCGTGGTATTTACTATCCTGTCTGTGAGATGGTGCATATAAAAGATCCCTCGCTATTAACGAAAAAAATGTAGCGGGTTTGCTCTCTATGAATGTGTCAAAAATGACCATATGTTTGACATCCAATATCCGATGATTAATAAATCAATGTGCTCTATTGGTGTCGTTAAAAATATAAAAAACCTCTCTAGTATGCTACTAATGGAGAAATGTTGCAGGTTTCCTCTATCAGACTATATGCCAAAATTACCAAATGTTTGACATCCAATAGCCGATGATTAATAAAACAATGTGCTCTAGCAATGTTGTTAAACAAAACAAACTTTAACTGTCTTTAGTGGTCAACTGTGATTACCCTGCCTTTAACCATATACCATAGCAAGTGTATTTAACTCTACATTCCCAACATTTAAACACAGCCATGAATGCAGATGTCTCAAGACAGAACATGGCTAATAACATACCAGTGTTTGATAAATGTTTGAGGAAGTCACTAGCCATCACAAAAGCTTTGGCTGGTGCCCTATGTATTGTAGTAATCTAGTTGATAATTTCGAATCATGCATACATGTAGTTGTGATATATAGTATATTAAATATTGTCATTTGTAACAGCAGAAACAATACATGAGTCTGGATCATCAGGCATCGAAATAAGCATTGTGTCTGGTAACCCGTTTACAGGTTACCACATAATATAGCCTGGTAACCTATAGGTTACCACAACTATATGAAAGTTAGAATTAAATTCCTGCTACTACTACTTTTAACATGGAAGTTCTGATATTGTATCGAGGCGCGTGAACATCAGTACGATAAATGAAATGCGGAAGTAACTTTATCTAATGGGTGCTGCTTAAAAGCGGATTGCCGAAATTGCTTTGCAATTACACAAGTGCGCACGAACATCGATGCAATTTCGTACGAGAAAACGAAACGCAGAAGTAAATGCATCTAGTTGACGCTGCTTAAATGCGGAATGACTATAATTGCTTGCAGTTGCACAAGTGAGCACGAACATCGATGCAATTCCTTACGAGAAAATGAAATGTGGAAATCCTGGATTACTACCGTTCCCCGTTGAAATGTTTGTCGAAAACGAAACACCGTTCTCGACTTTTCTTACATGTGGTAACCTCCTGGTAACCTGAACGACCGTTCTCGACTTATTTCGATGCCTGATAATCCAGCACCATTGTGAATTTTAAATTTTAAATTTTTTACATTTTAGTTTACATTCTAAATTCCCAGTTCCACAAATCACACTCAACTCATGTGATTCTTAATTCACGTATTATGATTCACATTATTATGATTCACACATTTAAAACAATTCATGTACTCAGTTCACAATATAATAGGCAACATAATGATTGTGCTTAAAATATAATTAATAAAAAGTAATAATATTTCCAGGTAATTTGTAAGTTTAAAGGATGAGACAAGAGTCAATTTAAATGTAGTCAATTGACAAAATGCCACTTAAAACAGAACAGCTAAATAAAAAATGTCTACTGATAAAATGTTGCTTTAAACAGAACAGCTAATAATAAAATAACACAAAACAAAACAATATTTTATATAAATCAAATTCTAAAAAATATACATCTCATATGTATTAAAAATATGTCAAATTAAATAATTAGAGTAAAGTTTAATTACATGTAGTATCTGTGGTAGAATTTCGTGCGAGCACGTGTGCAACTTAGTGGAGTGGCTTAGCTCCAAATGTTTATGAAATCGTGACGCGCTGGTCCAAAGCACCAACTTTGGTATACTTGTCAGTTAGGTCATACAAAAACATTATTTGATGAGGTGCCCGACTTACGACCCCCAGAACAGTATTTTTCAAGATGGTCGCCATCAACATTATCAGAAATAACCCTTTTCACCATAACTTTGAAACTAAAGGTCTTAAAGAAGTGGAACCAATGTCTATATCTACTACTTGAATGGTGTTACTGGTTTTATAGTGATTCAAATCATATATGTCCATATTCCAAGATGGCCGCCACCACCATTATAAAAACATCACCCTTTTGAACATAGCTTTGAAACTACAAGACATAGAGGGGTAGAACCAGTGTCTATACCTACTATTTCAGCATCATGGTGTTATGTGGTAATACTACAGTTATGTTGGCCAGTATCATACTTGCCCATATTCAAGATGGCCACCACCGCCATTATAAAACATCACTCATTTCAGCATAGCTTTGAAACTACAAAACATTGAGGGGTAGAACCAGTGTATATACCTACTATTTCAGTATCAAGGTTTTATGTGGTAATACTACAGTTATGGTTGCCAGTATCATATTTGCCCATATTCAAGATGGCCACCAACGCAATTATATAAATTTTAAAAAGACACTCTTTCAGTCAGTTTTGATTTACAAGACTTACATATGCCCACTGTTTATATCAATTATTTCAGGATCAATCTATGAGGTGATACTAGTTTTAAACCTGAATTTAAATAGTTTATTACTCATTTGTGATGTATTTGTTTTGTAATAAATATAACATTACATAACGATGAAGACAGTTTATTCAACATAATAGAATACATGTTTTACCAAACTAATAATAAAAATGAAGATAGATTGTGAATTGGGATTGCTTCGACAGGAACAGCAGACTATTTCCTTTATATATCACACTTGACCTGGACACGACACTCAAATCAGGTGACAGCCCTGACCCTAGTTGCAAAGCTGCAGTATAATGCCTGGCATACGATGCAAGGATCACATGATTCCACCAATCAGAAAGAGATTGAAGAATTCAAGTGGAAGAACGATTTGTGCACAAAGAGTCCGACCTTTGCATTTTGGGACCTTATACTTCAGTTAGAAATGCTGATTCTCATCTTCATCCGTTCTCACCGTGAACGAAACTTTTCCCTGTACATTGATGTACTGGAGACACTTACACCATGGTTTTTTGTCTTTGACCATCAGAATTATGCTCGCTAGGTCTCTGTGCATTTAAGAGGCATGAAGACCATTCCTGACGGAATCAAGGATCAGCTAAAACGCTTTTGGGTTTTTCCTAAAGGGAAGAAGAGGTTTTCAGCTATCCCTCTGGACCAAACTCATGAACAAAACAATGCAAATGTAAAAGACTTGGGTGGAGCTATCGGATTGACAGAAAACCCAAAAGCATTGAAGAGGTGAATGGTTGCTGGTCCCGAACAGGCTCGACTACTGGCAGAGTTTGAGGAGCAGTATTGTGGAAATTATTCTGATGATTTCAAAAGTCACGAGGAGGGGTTTTCAACACAGCAAAGCTTTAAAGCACAGGTCAACAAGCTCTGTGCAACAATTACGTCAATGGGTAATCCTTTTACCAAGAAATCACAGGAGCTCATGTCTCTTGATAGTTATGACTGTGTGGACCAGGCTGTAGTAAGCACCTTCCACAACATGCAAAACCTTGGAAACAAAAAGTACAAAGAGTATGTTAAGAAGGTTTTAGTTGAAATAAATCAAACCATCCATGAGCCAATTAAAAGAAATAACATCCTGATATTCAAGAAACCCACTTCTAAAGGTAAAGCAAAGACCAAACAACAAATGGAAGACATTAAGAGTGGCTATAGCCTCTTCAACCAGTAGTTCATTTCATGTCAAGTGTGAAAACTTGGAAGAGTTCTCTATGCACGAAAACCACCCATGGCCTCCATCTCTAAGCGACCATGGCAAACTTCGATTACCAAGTTGCAAATCCAACCTGGATCTTTTGTACTCCAAAACGCCGAAAGCTCCATCTAGCTTTGATGTCAAAGTATTTGACGGCCCAGCAGTGGTGCATTCACTTCCAATTGGAGATGCTTCAACATTTGGCCAGTACAGCAAGGAGATCTTCAGACACTGGTCCTATCGTCAACTTCACAACTGTAAGCCTATTGATGTTGTATGGGATGTCTACAAGACCGACAGTCTAAAGGAGGCCACACATGAAAAAAGGAGGCAAGGGTGTCTGGAAGAAGGTTTCTGCACAGACAATGCTACCAAAGGACTTTGGTGCTTTTCTACATAACTCAACCAATAAAGAATTGTTTGCTCTACTCACTGAAGATGTAGAAGCCACTGATTTTTCACCAGACAAAGTAGTCTGTTACCTCTGGTCACTCAGTTGTGACAAAGGGCAGCAGTGAGCCGATGCCAGAATCTGACCAGGAAGAGGCAGATACCAGAATATGTCTACATGTTGCAGATGCTGCACAAAAAGGAGAAAGAATGATTATGGTCAGCACTGTAGACACAGATGTGGTCGTTATTCTTATTGGCATTTATTTCCAACTGGCAAAGTTGCACCCTGATATTCAGCTTTGGGTAACATTTGGCAAAGGCAAGAACTTCCACTACTTTCATATCAATTCCATTTGCTCTGAGCTTGGAGAAGACCGATCCTGTGCTCTTCCATTCTTCCATGCCTTTACTGGATCAGATACGACCTCTCAGTTTTTTGGAAAGGCCAAGAAAAGATGCTGGGAAGCTTGGACGTCATTTCCACCTGTGACGGAGGCATTCACTTATCCTAATGTGAACCCATTTGATCCAATGATTATCAATTTTTGACACATTGAAGTCATAGGAAACTTTACATGCATTTTGTATGATAGTTCATCACGCTTAAGAACTGTAAATGCCACCAACTCAGGCTTCTTTGACCGAACACACAAATCGAAGTGTTGATCAGGCTAGTATATGGTTGAGATGCTTGGAATCTGAGCAGAACCGTCCTAGTCCAGAGAGGTTTGGTTGGGTTAAAAAGAGCAGCCATTGGGAGCCAATTTGGATCACACGAACAGAAGTATTAAAAACTTGCAAGCAGCTGATCAAGTGTGGATGCAAGGCAGAACCTATTTGTAAAAAGAAACGTGTTTGCAGAACAGGACTCAAATGCACCGCATTGACTGCAGAGGACTTTGTACTGACTGAAGTAATATAAGTGCTGAATCAAATAACCAATAATATGAATATCTCATGGAATGACATTGAATTATAAGTTTGAGACAATAGTTTCCTATATCCTTGACATTTGAAGAACATTTTGCGTCTTACTGTTCATTCCATGGGTGGCCATCTTGGAATATGGACAAATATGATTTTAATCACAGTAAATCCAATATCATCAGATATCATGTAATAATAGGTATATATTTTGTTTGTATGTATCAAACTTTTAGTATAGTGTTGAAGTTACGGTGACATGGGTAATTTTTAACGATGGCGGTGGCAGCTATTTTGGAATATGATCAACTATAATATCAGCCTATTTAAAATCAGTATTAACACATAGATTGACCCTGAAATAATAGGTATAGGCATTGGTTCCACATTTATAAGGTTAATAATTTAAAAGTTATGTTGAAAAGGGTGATTTCTTATAATGGCGGTGGCGGCCATCTTGGAATATCGATAAATATGGTTTTAATCACTATGGAACCAATAACACCACTCAAGTAGTATATATAGACACTGGTTCCACTTCTTTAAGTCCTTTAGTTTAAACGTTATGGTGACAAAACCTATTTCTGATAATGGTGATGGTGGCCATCTTGAAAAATACTAATCCGGGGGTCGTAGGTCGGGCACCGCATCGAATTATGTTTTTGTATAGCCTAACTGTCAAGTATACCAAATTTGGTGCTTTGGACCAGCGTGTCACGATTTTTTTGCTAAGCCACCGGACTAACTACCCTGGACCTACGTATTAAGTAAGCGACGAGGAATGCGTACTGCACGCTCGAACGCCCGCGTGGCCATGAAGGCGTTTACTACATAAAATAATAGTTAAAATAAACAAAACAAGATGTCACCTTAAAGACGGGTTGTCATTGCATTGAAACCACATAATGTTATACATGAAATTTTATGCTGATATCAACCAAAGTTATGAACTAAGAATACTGTTAACACTAAACTATGAAAAATATGAAAACATGTAGTTAACCAGTGATGTCAATTACAAGTATCACAGTTAAAAATCAATATTTATTTAAACAACCAAAAGACTAGGCAATCGCCTATTATCCATTGAATGATCTCAGTAACTGACTAACAACACCAGGAGACTAGACAATCACCCATTATCTCAAGAGGCTGTCAATGAACAGTTAGATAAGAGTTACATACCAAAGAACTATAATAGTTAACTACAGTTAATATTATATACAGTTAGATACAGTTACGGATATTTATTTAAACAACCAAAAGACTAAGCAATCGCCCATTATCCATTGAATGTTCTCAGTGACTAACAACACCAGGAGACTAGACAATCGCCCATTATCCTAAAAAAATCTGGACACATAATCCTATACTCTTGCATACACAATCCTACAAAAATCTGGAGACACGGTGTTATACTCTTGCATATACAATCCTACAAAAAATGTGAACACGGTCTTAAACTCTTGGATACACAAAATCCTACAAAAAATCTGGACAGTCTTAAACTCTTGGATACACAATCCTACACAGTCCTATATGCTTGCATATACAATCCTACAAAAATCTGAATACAGTCTTGGATACACATAATCCTACAACAAATCTGGACACCGTCTTAAACTCTTGGATACACAATCCTAGAAAAAATCGGGACACACAGTCCCATACTGTTGCATATGCAATCCTACAAAAATCTGAACACAGTTTTAAACTCTTGGATACACAATCCTACAAAAAATCTGGACACACAGTCCTATACTCTTGCATATACAATCCTACAAAAATCTTAACAGTCTTAAATTGGATACACATAATCCTATAAAAAAATCTGGACACACAGTCTTAAATTCTTAGATACACAATCCTACAAAAAACTCTGGACACACAGTCTTAAACTCTTAAATACACAATCCTACAAAAACTTTGGACACACAGTCTTATACTTTTGTATACACAATCATAAAAAAAAAAATCTGGACGCACAGTCCTATACTCTTTTAACAACACAACTACTAATATAACTACTAAAACATTAAATAAACATATAATATAATGTCTATATCTCATCAATTTAACTTAATAATCCTAATATTATGATTAAAAGTCCCTTCTCGTTTTCATGTCCCTATCCCATTCCAATTCTTTGTACCACATCTCTTCAAACCCAAATCATCAACTGCACGTGACGAGGTCGTCAGTGGTTTCACAGATAGCTCTGCGACTTATTGGTGCGACACTGCTCCGTACGTTGGTGCCTTACCCCTGCGCCTATCTTAAGTCACTCCCTAGTACCTCTTAATCGATGCCGTTAATGTATGAACCTTGGGGATTAAAACACCCTCAGGAAATTATTATTATAACAGCACATAGATACAAAAAGCATCAATTCTATAAATCATATACAACCCTGATCCCAAATACAATGAGTGACGTCGGTGGCATTTCAAAGAACCCCTATTAATTTCAACATAATTTCTTCATCAACTCTTATCATTTTTAAAAAGTTCTACAAGTCACTTCTATAACTGTTGTATTTGCACTTCCCCTGTTCACTGGAATTTATATCTTTATCATTGTTGTTTTTCAGCTCATCCTTCATAACTGCGCTGAATGAATGAATGAATGAACGACACCTCATAATACAAACTGGCTATTGGGTGTAGTAATAATAATAATGGAAATACAAACTGGGAAACTGGGAAACTCTTTTTACGTGCCCCTATCCACAAGGGTTCAGGCACGCCCACCCCGGATTCAGCCTCTGACTACGCCAGTGACCGACTCCGGGGCGGAAATACAAATGTATAGGCTACCAGGGACCGTGCTTATAAAACTTTTAGAGTCCAGACTTAATATCAAATGACGTCACGCGCATATAACTTGCATGGCGTTGTCATGACATTAGTGTTTCAGACTCTATTAGTCTAGAGTCTAGACTCTAAAAGTTTTAAAAGCACCAGGCCAGGTCTGTACTTGGTGGTAACCTGTACACGAGTTACGAAAACCTTGCTTATTTCGATGCCTGTATTTCTCACCTTTTTACCGTAATAAGAGGAGACAATAAATAAAACTAAAACCTTGCTTATTTCGATGTCTGTATTTCTCACCTTTTTACCGCAGTAAGAGGAGACAATAAATAAAACTAAAACAGGTGAATGTTTTTAATACACACACTTAAATATATTATAATGTAATTGTACCTTAAATAACATTTTGGATGTAAATAAATACCAAAAAAAAGTGTTCTATGAGACCAAATGAACCAGAGATTTGAAAACAACCAGCGACTAATTATTTTTTTCGTTATCGATTTAGAGACATACACAGCCAATTTAGCACAAAGTCATTATTTCTTTGCCAATAATTTTACCAGGGCTCTTCCTGTGCGTTGCCAAATTAGCCAATTGGTAATTTTTATACAAAGTGGCTACAACATTTCGTCTTTGTCTTATAAAATATTCCTTAAATTTTAATTACATTTTAATCATTTGCAAGAAAATATTCTGAAAATTGGCTAAACCAAAATTCATTTCAGTGCGAGCCCGGCTTTACCATCCTATATATATTATATAATTGAGTGTGTAATATGCAATACCTGTCTAAAAGATTTGGCAATTGTTTAGTTCCATGTAATACTTAAAATATCATTAAAACTTGATCTCACTACCGTACACTGCCATGACAAGCATTACACTATAGCCAGAAAGAAGTCCAAGATTTTGTAGTATGAATATCGTCACTGTTCCAAACGATTTGTCGTTCGTAATTTCGACAGCATTCATTTCTGGCATCTAAAGAAAGATAAGAGAAGAAATTAACTAAGTGAAACCGTGTAACAATTGCTTCATTATAAAAGCAATCTTGTTAATTTGTAGTGTTAAATTATATTATTTAACACATGTAACAATTGAAATGGAAAATACGATAATGTAGTTTTTACTGTTTATGATAAAATAGTTAGCTAAAAGTTACTTTTTCAGCCATCGTTGTCTGTTTGTGTCAAATAATAGTTTATTTAATGAATTGATGAGAGAAAAAGACTCCATCATATGCAGTCATGTGGGATAGAAAAAGTACACCCTTGGTGGTGAAAATTTTTACCTTGTTCCAGGTAGAAATTTCCACCACCGAGGGTGTACTTTTTCTATCCCACATGACCTCATAAGAAGGAAGTCTTATTATGAAATATGCCCATTATACCTTTTACCATTCATTTATTAAAGCAAGCACATTATTTACATTAAAATCTGTTGACTCATTTGTAAATAATATACAGTGTGATATAGAGAACAGACTTTGTGATAAAAAAAAATTCATAATACCCAGCCCCATATAAAAGTATGAAAGAAAGACATGTTTTATTTAACGACGCACTCAACACATTTTATTTATGGTTAAGGACCACACAGATATGGAGATGAAACCCGCTGTCGACACTTCATGGGCTACTCTTTCCGATTAGCAGCAAGGGATTTTTTATATGCACCATCCCACAGACAGGGTAGTACATACCACGGCCTTTGATATACCAGTAGTGGTGCACTGGCTGGAACGAGAAATAGCCCAATGGGCCCACTGACGGGGATCGATCCCACACCGACCGCGCATCAAGCGAACACTGTACCACTGGGCTACGCCCCGGCCTATAAAAGTATGAAGATGCAGCATGTACGAATTCTCACCATATCTGCCAGTGATATGTAGAGGAACATTCCGCCGGCCACTCCGAACACGTAGTGATGAGCTCCAGTCATGCCCCCAAGTAGTATACCAAACACCAGGCCCAGGAAACACGTGCAGGCCGACAGGAAGTTGAATAGCAACGCCTTCTTCAGAGACATTCCAGAGTTGAGTAGGATGGCAAAATCTCCTGTAAGAAAACCATAATACATATTTTATAAGACATGAAAATGATGCAACTTATGTTTTATGGTCGCCCGGACTCCACTGGCAAGTGAAAATGATGTCAGGGAAGTCCAAATCTTATCTTGTGTCATTCGTCTTAAAACCGGTGAAAAATATAGTCTTAATGTCAAACTGTTTAGGAAATTACCTTTGTTCATTAATATACAAGAATTCTGCGGAATTAAATTCTTGGCTACCATAAAAAAAATGGGTGCACTGTAATGAAAATCCCTAAGTGCAACTATAAACCAAGTTTCATTGACTTAGGACTTTAGTTTGTGAGAAACTGATCAAAATGTGAAACTTTAATACAAAATTTGACACCATTATCGCTGTCAGAAAAGGCGAGACAATAATGGGCAATGTAAATAAATAAATAAAAAATAATAATACATTTTTAAAATAAATAAATAAACAAATAAATAAATAAATAATGTACAAGTGTTAGGGGAAAAAAAAGAACTTGTATATGAAGGTGAGAAATGAAATGAGGCATCTTGGGATTCGTTAAAGCTGTGTCAGATCAATAGAATCCATCACCGTTGTGATGTATAGATAAAGCAATTCCTACCTAAGATACAACATGTTTTGTGTAAGGGTTGAGGTTTGTATAATACTTTATTTTCGCGGGATCAAATTTTCGCGATTTAATGAAAATGAGTCAATTCGCGAACATTTATTTTTGCGAATCCCCTAACCCCTAAACAAAAAAAACAAACAGAAAAGAAAAAGAAAAGAAATAGAAGTAGTAGTACTGATATCAATAATTTTGATTTGAAAACGGAACTTAGTTTTGCCGGTTCACCGGTTGTGAGGCTAATCTGTAGAACAAACCTCATAATATGCACACACGAGTAGGCCTACTGTACACAGTAGAGATCTGCTGTAATGAGTAAAACCATAAAACAACAGTTTTCCTACTTGAACCAATCAAGACTTTTATTGTTTACAAGCTTATAAACTTAGAGAAGGTGCTGACCGTAGTTTTTCCTTAATCCTCATAATTGTTGTAAAAACCAAAACCGAAAACAAAACGAAACGAAATTTGAAGGCACAAGCTACTAGTGCTCAGTAACTGAGTTTGATTGGTAACAATACTAGTAATAAATTTAATACGAACAGGCTTCAGACTTGCAGGCCTTTGTGACAAATAAAAATAACATTTTGAATCTGAACATCTATCAATAATATTTGTGATAAGCCTAGTCCGGATTTTTGTCAATTCCACATTTTAACATGTGTAACTTGCGTCGTTCAACACGTTTAGTCACTATCTGATGAACTGATCGCTAGCACTTGTCAACTTGAAAACGGCATAAAGCTTTTTAATGTTACATTGTTAGTATTGTTTTATTATCATGTATGTACTTTGCATCGTGTTCTTGATTTAAAGTTTTAAGTTTTAAGCAGATTTTGTGTTTTGTGTTGGTTTTCTCCGTGACAGGAGGGACATTGCATTGTTACTATTAGCCTCGATAATTAGAAACTAATGAGTTATAGTTGAACGAGACTATATTTTTTTAGTCGGCCTTTATTTTCACGTAGAATATATTTTCGCGAATTTCATTCACACGCGAAAAACGCGAAAATAAAGTATTATACAGTAGTTTGTTTAAATATTTTTAAAACAATAATACAACGTGAAAAGGCAAACAGAATTTTTAAAAACATGAGTTATGACGTCAATCGTCGTAAACCGTGAGTTATGACATGCACATGTAGAAATCATCCAGCACCGGGGTGCTTGACACATGTATCTAGCACCGGGGTGCTTGACAGATTTATCTAGCACCGGGGTGCTTGACAGATGTATCTAGCACCGGGGTGCTTGACAGATGTATCTAGCACTGGGGTGCTTGACAGATGTATCTAGCACCGGGGTGCTTGACAGATTTATCTAGCACCGGGGTGCTTGACAGATGTATCCAGCACCGGGGTGCTTGACAGATGTATCTAGCACTGGGGTGCTTGACAGATTTATCTAGCACCGGGGTGCTTGACAGATGTATCTAGCACCGGGGTGCTTGACAGATTTATCTAGCACCGGAGTGCTTGACAGATGTATCCAGCACCGGGGTGCTTGACAGATGTATCTAGCACTGGGGTGCTGGACAGATGTATCTAGCACCAGGGTGCTTGACAGATTTTTCTTGCCCACTGGACAGGGTTATCCAGCTTTTGCACAGTGCTAGAAAAATCTGTCTGACCCTAGGGCTAGATTATAAGACTGCATCATATGCGGTCAT
>NC_054708.1:28198040-28215882 GCF_016097555.1 Gigantopelta aegis
TCGAACGCCGCGACGGGAATGTTTCAGTTCTTGATCACAATACCACCACTGACGAATATCCACACCTTTGTAAATGGTCTCGACGTAGACGTTCCCACCGAGATGCTGCGGTACACTCGATTCTCGTTTGAAGGTGATCAGTTCCAACCATTGTTTCATCGTCAGAGAAACGCCTTTTTTTGGTGGGAAAATATTTTCCACGGTCCTCGTCGAACTGACGAAAGTAAATGGCAATGTCCCCCTTCCACAGTTTAGCCACGACGTAGACGTTATCGCCAAGGTCTGGTTTGCATCTCGTTTCGTTTTCGTTTTTGACAAGGCCCTCTGTAGTGTTTCTGTTATATCTCAATGCCATTTTGTTCTTTCCAAGTACAGCGCAATCAGACACAGGAACGTAAGTATCATTCATCAACGGTATACGTCTTCTCTCTAGCAGTGTCGCTGAGCGAATGGCAAGAGTCCCGAATTTGGGAAGTTTATAGGCCCCACGATAGCGTCCCCACGCTATCTCGAGGTCAAGACGTGTCTGAACACGTTATGGGATGACTCATGGTGTTCCCACGCCATGACCATATATGGGCACGTTTTAAATGCCTTGGAATTTTCTACTCCCCGTTGCCAAGGCTCACATCTGGTTGACACACACACACACACGCGTCAAAATGATTAAACCCATCTTGGCATCTGATAGTCATTAACGACTTCCGCCCCATAGAACCCCGACGGTTAAGACACTCATAAAACCCACGCTATCTTGCCATCTGCTACTGACCTTGGTCGGGCTGCTGGTGCTCCCTTGCACCTGCCAGTGCAGGCGGTCCCTCCTCTGCCCCCCCCCCCCCCACAACCACCTCCCCCCCCCCCCCCCCTTCCATCTTTCCTGTCATGGACGAAGGAGCCGGCCGACAGGCGTGCACTACAACAGCTTGTTCTGAATGTGCACGTAAAACCCTATGACCTGACCATCTGATAGCCATTAACGACTTCCGCACCATCTGTTTCCTGTACATCAAAGGAACAGCTGTCACAGTCACATAAATCCTTCGTCATTCGACACCACTCTATGGGTCATTAACGACTTCCTCATCATCTGTTTACTGTACATCAAAGGAACCCCCGACGGTTAACAAACTAATAAATCTGGCCGACATCTGGTGCTTCCTGACAAAGGTCACAGTTGTCCAAGTCATTAACCCAGTTACGTCTATGTACTCGAAGTAGGTCAAGGTTAGTGTCCCAGTGACGTCACACCCCACGCTTAGAGGTCAGCCAATCAGAAGAGGCCACGCCCAGATCACGTGACCTAGCTCATTTGCATACATGGGGCTCAATAGGCCCACGTACTACTCAGACAGATCAGCACATTCCACAGCCTTTGATATACCAGTCATGGTGCACTGGCTGGGATGGGAAAAAAACTTAATCAGAGATTGTGTCCACTGAGGTGATTTGATCATACAACAGCAAGCACCCCAAACGAACATTTAACCAACTGAGCTACACCCTGCCCCTATCAGTATAATGAAGTCACAGTCCCCTGATATTCAGAGCATCTGCAATGGCAGTTCAGTAGGGCCTTCACGAATCTAAAATATTGGACTCGAGTACTCGAGAATTAAACTGGACCCGAACCCGAGTACCCGACACTTATTAGATGATATTGAGACTAAGGGATAAAGTAAAATAGCACTATGCATTTTAATTCCAGCGCTGAACATGAATGTCTAATGATGCCATTGTATTGCATTCCTCACATTCGACATGCACTTCAATTCCGGCGCTGAACATGAATGTCTAATGATGCCATTGTATTGCATTCCACACATTCGACATGCACTTCAATTCCGGCGCTGAACATGAATGTCTAATGATGCCATTGTATTGCATTCCACACATTCGACATGCACTTCAATTCCGGCGCTGAACATGAATGTCTAATGATGCCATTGTATTGCATTCCTCACATTCGACATGCACTTCAATTCCGGCGCTGAACATGCATGTCTAATGATGCCATTGTATTGCATTCCACACATTCGACATGCACTTTAATTCCGGCGCTGAACATGAATGTCTAATGATGCCATTGTATTGCATTCCACACATTCGACATGCACTTCAATTCCGGCACTGAACATGAATGTCTAATGATGCCATTGTATTGCATTCCACACATTCGACATGCACTTCAATTCCGGCGCTGAACATGAATGTCTAATGATGCCATTGCATTGCTTTCCACACATTCGACATGCACTTTAATTCCGGCGCTGAACATGAATGTCTAATGATGCCATTGCATTGCATTCCACACATTCGACATGCACTTCAATTCCGGCGCTGAACATGCATGTCTAATGATGCCATTGTATTGCATTCCACACATTCGACATGCACTTTAATTCCGGCGCTGAACATGAATGTCTAATGATGCCATTGTATTGCATTCCACACATTCGACATGCACTTCAATTCCGGCACTGAACATGAATGTCTAATGATGCCATTGTATTGCATTCCACACATTCGACATGCACTTCAATTCCGGCGCTGAACATGAATGTCTAATGATGCCATTGCATTGCTTTCCACACATTCGACATGCACTTCAATTCCGGCGCTGAACATGAATGTCTAATGATGCCATTGCATTGCATTCCACACATTCGACATGCACTTTAATTCCAGCGCTGAACATGAATGTCTAATGATGTCATTGCCTTGCATTCCTCACATTCAACTTTTGTTTTTCCTTGATGTCTCATAGCCAGGGTTCGAATCTCGCCAAAAAATATGGTGGCCCAAAAAATAGTAATGGATGTTGTCAAATTAAGGTAAGCAAAACATGAACCACGAGCAAGATTTTAATGTGGAATAAATATATGCAATACCAATATTAATAGTGGCTCATATGTTATAGCTCTACAGAAGATCGCCCAAATAATATTATTTGGACAACTAACGCCATTGTTTTTTAATATTTAAGTCACCCAAACAGGACATTGGTCACATTTGTCGACCTGGCCACAGGCCGTTTCGAGCCCTGATAGCCCTATAATGTAACTGGCGGCAAGCATCTGGCAGTGACGTAAAAAATATAATTAAATGAGAGTGCTCTTCCTTGCACAGATACTTGAGTCTTGCTAGACTTGGCCCATGCCCAAACTGTAGTGTAAATAATAACAATGTAAATACCCGATAATTATCAAACTGCTGTTGTTGATCAATTTTGCTATATTTTTGCAGACACCGCTTTTTGCAATCACAAGGACTGACAAAGTGACAAGTGAGCTACAAAAAAATGCTAATTTAAGTATTACTAACACAACATAATATAAAAAAGCAGATGTGTATTTGTGTGTGCTGTTTGTGTTTGTATTCTAGTTAGTCATCAAACTTAGCAAAACATTGTAACAGGTTGAAATAAATGGTAATAAAATGCGTACATATATGTCATTCAAACAAATTTCGAGTTCAGTTGAGTCCTATTTATTACATACCAAAGACTATGAAAGCAGAAAGGCTTTTGGTAGGCTTCGTTTGAGTGCACACTGACGTATGATTGAAAAGGGAAGACACAAGAAACCACCTGTCCCTGCGAATGAGAGATATTGCCCCAACTGTCCCCTAGAAGTTGAAGACGAATATCATTTCATTATCAAGTACCCTATATATAATGTTTTTAGAAATGATTTACATCATAAAATAATAAAACAAGAATCACATTTTTCTTTTTTGACTAATAATGAAAAATTCTTATTTCTTACACGCAACAATATTCCGGAATTATACCCTATCATTTGTAATTTTGTAAAGAGATGCTTTAAGTTGCGTGAAAGCATATGAGTTGGAAGTAATTTCAAATTGCTTGCATTTCACGTCTGTATAAAACTAATGGAGAATGTGCGAGGGTGTGTGGATTCGTGAAAAATAATTCACGAACCCCATAGGTGCGAATTAATGGTTTTTCATGGCTCTATACCTAAATATTATTATCACTAGTAAAAAGGCTTAAATTGCATATGTATTTGTGGATGCAGATGTTTGTTCATGTAATTAATGTATATTATTTATGCTATTGTTACTGCAGATAAATGTATATTATATTGTTATTTTTGCTCTGCTCATATGCGGGTGTTATGCAAATAAATTATTCTTATTCTTATTCTTATTCTAGATCTCCATTTTGTTTCAAAATTCATTAGAAGTATAGCTAAATCACCTGTGATGAAAACTTGCTATATGTAGTACTATACCAAATAAAATCCCATAGGCGATTATGTTAATGTTTGTGTTTAAAACACTATATGCAATATATCAACCAACATATGACCCATAAATATCAGTACTACAACCCCTACCTCAAAGTATTAACTGAAGAAAATGGTACCTTTCATGGCTGACTTTTGGTATAACCAGATGTTTTTACAACACCCCTAGTTTCACACAAAATTTGAGTACCTTTTTTTCAGGTACTCCATACATGTTTCAAGCACAAGGCTACTTGACACAGTGGTACTATATGAAATA
This sequence comes from Gigantopelta aegis, assembly GCF_016097555.1. NCBI lineage: Eukaryota > Metazoa > Mollusca > Gastropoda > Neomphalida > Peltospiridae > Gigantopelta > Gigantopelta aegis. The sequence continues at coordinate 28,202,571 of NC_054708.1, forward strand.
AAATTCCATACATTTTTATAATAGATGAAACTCATTTTTTTACAACCAACACACTCACATTTATAACCAATCACAGGACTTGTGGTGTTATCTTCTCTATGACAAGTTCGGTGCACCTTGAACTTTGGCCCAGCCGGAAGTTATTTGGTTTAGTGCTACCTAAAATGATGACACTAGCTGACAATTATTAAAACTCCACAGTTCCTTCACTAATTTTGTTGAATTTATTAAGGAAATATTAGAATGGGACTTCCTAAAACAGACGCTTTAACTCGAATCAATATGTACTGCATATACAGGCAGAGAACATTTTGGTCAGTATCTTGTCGCAATTCGCTACTCAAGTTTCAGAGATCATTATGCATTTTTTAAACATTAAACAGTACTTGCTAATCAATATTCAATTGACTAGAATTTGAAAACAAAATGTTCCCCGACAGCTAATGTCTATGCTTGATTCAAAGGGAAATTCATACAAAGTGGCCTTTTGATCCAGTTTGACCACTTACATGTACGTGTCATGTAAAAACAGTACTTACATCACATTGTTCTTCAGTTTTCTATGCTACACATGTATGTGTACAAGTATTCAAATTAGGGTGTAATAATATACTCGAATATTCGGCGCACCGAACAGCGATCCGTATCGTAATCGCATGCATACCGGTATTCATCACTAGCTGAACCAAATACACAAATACATAATATGTAATGCTAACTGTACTTTTTGTGTTTCTAATTCACACTAACCAAAACGCAGTATTAACGATTCGATTGTTTTGATAATGTTCAGACCGGTTTTGTAATAGATCAAGTGCTATAGACCAATCCTTTGTTTATGCAACGCTACTGGTATCCTACATATACCTTGATTTCACTTCTGTCAGAAAAAAAACACTTATGATTAATCAGTTTTTACTTTAAAAAACAAAACAAATACTGTTCTTCATTTCATTCATATTTGTCCCCTCATATTTGTGATATGTATCATATTCACCACCATGTGTATTTGTTACATCCTTAATTCAAATATATATTAGTGTTTTCCCTAGCTTGTTTTAGCATGGTGCAGCACCATGCCTCAATAGTCTAGCACCATCTTGCCTTAATCAGCACCATGCTGCCCTGAGATTAAACAAGCTTTTTTCACTAATTCATTCTAAAATTTCCTTTATATAACACCCAAAAAGGTATTATTAATTAATAAAATATGCCTTTTATATCTTTTGCCATTCATTTATTAAAGTATGCACATAAATTACATTAATGTCTATTTCAATTAATTTTTGTCTATTTTTAATGAAAAACAAGTGCCCCGAAAATGGTGAAAATGCCCCAAAAGTGTTTGGTGTACCATGCTAGGGAAATCACTGTATATATATATATATATATATAGTCAAACCTGTCTTTAGCGGTCACACAAGGTAGTAGATAAAAGTGGCCGCCAAGTACAGGTTGCCACAAATATAGTCTTTAAAACATTTGTTGTTATTTCTTGTTTTACCATCTGTACTGCTAATCAACGGATGTGTGCTTCACAGTTGAATATAAATCAACTTTTTTAATGCAAATGGAATGTATTAAATTAACCGTTCTCAACATGTTTGTTTTCCTTTTCCATGTAATTATTTAATTTCTACTTTATGCGGTGTATTGTCATAGTAAGTGAATCTACAAATGTCAAACATAGCCCGCCTAGTAATTGATACACAGTAGAGATGTCGGGACTGGATGGGTACTGTTGCTGTTGTTAAAATATCCCTTTTATATAATAGTACAACTTTATTGTGGCCGCTTAATACAGGTATTTTAGCGATTTGGGATCCGATTTAGGTGGCCACTGGCCGCGTTAGACAGGTATATACACACACACACACGCACACGCACACGCGCACACACACACACACACACACACACACACATATATATATATATATATATATATATATATATATATATATATATATATATATATATGTGTGTATATATATATATATATATATATACATTACATGTCTGTCATTATTTAGACCAAGTATCCCAATAACAGACACCAAATTAAAAAGCCAAAATTTAAAATGTGTTGTTTATCTCCTTTTTTTGTGGGTGTTTGTCAACTAGCTCGATCAAGTGCTGGGTATCGTTTTCAAAAATATCTTTATATAATAATAATTTTGAAAAAGGAATTATTTACATTCAGATTGAGAATTTTGTCCAAGATTGGGAATAAAAAATGACATAGCCTTTTGGGAAAGGTGGGGAAAGATTGTCAATTATCAGAGTATAGAGTTAAACAGGTGATAAAATCCTGTCGTATCAAATATTTGTCAGTTTAAAACCTAAAGGCCTCAGGGAAGATTAACACTTGCTAACTGTGTTACCCTAATAAATAAATAAAAAGAAAGAAAGAAAGAAAGAAAGAATGCATTATTATTATTTTAAATTCTGTTTGTATCATGTTGTTTTCATTCTCAGATAAAAGCTAGAATCTAGATTAGTGGACGTCAACAAACGTTCAAAAAAGGTATGACTCAGCCAAACAGACATGACAAAACAGTAAATGGACTACCGGTCACAACAATCAACCTGTTCTTTAGTGCTGTACTGAGTCATCAGGTACCGTAACTCTCAATGTTCACAATATATCATACTCACAATGCACATACACCGTGAGCTATATTGTGTATCTTACACTCTTTTTGTTAATGGAGAAATGTAACAGTTGGGTGTGGTACACATTTCTAATACCATATTCCAAAGAAATATACAATGCATGTAAATAAGTTTAAAAAAATGAAAGTAAATATTTACCCAGAGATGAATTTTACTTGTAGAATGCCGGAAATTGCATTTCAGGACATCTAGTTTTGTTGGGGGTGGGCGTGGGGATGGGTTTACAAATTACAGTTCCACTTTTTGGCTACGGCGTTTTTAAGTATTATTAAATCCACAATAATCTACCTCAAAAATGAAATAAGAATATGTTTATCTCCTACATGTAATTTACCTATCAGGTTAGTCCTATCAAAGGTCATTGTACGTTATTGTTTGCTGTCAAAGTCAGACTTGATACCTCAATTCATGGTAACAGTCTGGGGTCTAATTCACAAAGGTCTCTTAGGCTCTGCTAGACAACAAAACATCATCTTTGCAAGTCTTTTAGCATTGCACTGCGAGATCACAAAGTTGCGACAGTTTAGTGAATTAGGCCCCTGATCTGCATTATTATATTTTTAATGGTCCAGTTCAAACTGTCCCTTACTCAGTGTTCCTGAACAGGGCGTATGCTAGGGGGTTCTTATATTTTACAAACAACATTTCTATTTAGTTTATGGTGGGTACTCAAGTCTGGGTCGGGTTTGACCCTCAAGTACTTGAGTCCAATATTTTGGACTCGTGGAGATCCTACTAGAAATGTCTTATATTCTTATATTCTTCAGTGATACCAAGGTTGTAAACAGAGACGTTTCTGTGCCTTCACTGCATGCAGAATATACTCAGCAAATGTTTTGTATATTGAAGTTTATGATTTCTTTCTGTTTTTTCTTCTTCTTCTGCGTTCAGTTTCTTTATGAATTACTTGAATTCAAATTGTGAGTTTTACCACCTCCATGAACTCCACAGTCAGCAGCAGGTCGTCTCTTTTGCCCCAAAGTTTTCTCCCATTGTTCTGTGTTGTGGCCAGATGTTCTCTCTGATACTGTCATATGTTGGACATTTTTTAAGTACATGCTCTGGAGTTTGGGGTTCAGTGTTACAGTGGCACTGAGGTGTTGTTACCACTTTGAGTTTATAGAGATGTGCACCGAGTCTGCAGTGCCCTGTCCTCAGTCTGAATATCATTGTTTGTTCTCGTCGGTTTAGGTGTATGATGGAGTCACTTGGATAAGTACTTCCTGTCCTTGTTTTCCAGGCTGTGTTGAACTTCCCTTTAATGAGAGTCTTCATCTCTGGAAGTGACACTCTGTGACGATGTTGTTGACATTCAGATGCTTGTTTGGCTAGTTTATTTGCGGACTCTTTTCCTGTTATTCCAGTGTGCTGGAATCCATTGAAGTGCAGCATTGTTGGTTCTGGATATGATGCTGAGCTGGTGTTTGAAATTTCTGGTGGCATTATCTTGGGACTCATTTTGGACTGATTGAAGTACTGATTTGCAGTCGATGAGGAAGACGATGTTAGTGTTTGATATGGCTTGTTTTATGAGAATAGTTTTAGTTTAAAACATCTTGCATTCCAGGATTTGTGTTCAGATTATTCGCAACAAGAGTTTTTTGTTATTGGCTTTAGCTACCTTTAGTCATGACAACAGGATAGTCGAAAGAAAATTTCTGGCCTGATACTGTCATAGGGCCTGTGCTTATTAAACTTTTAGCGTCCAGACTCAATCTTAGGACTCGACCTTAGCGGTAGCCCGGAGTATTTTGGCTACCAATGTTTCACTTGGACTACCAGTTGTCCAACCCTGGTAGTCCGCCGGGCTATCAAACGTTTTGGCATGTCCAGTCACTCCACAATCACATTTCAGTAGTTCACAGGTAAGAGAAACGTTTCAGGTCAGGTAGATAAAAATTACTGAAATAAATCTCAAGTTTAACGCACGACCATCGCACAACATCGTCGGAAGGCCATGCGACATCTTTAATTATTATTTCCAGGTGAGAACATGTAAAAATGTTGTACGATTAGCCGCGACGTACGATACTCTACAATCCCGGGAATGGCAGCCAGGTTTTTGAACATGACCAAAAACCACCAAGACGTCGTGCGAGGAACCTCGATTACGCACGATTCACCCCCGATGGTCTACGATCACCCGAAATTTACCCATCGCAGATGGTCGTACGACATCTTAAGGCCGATGTGACCGTAGCTTAACAAATCTTCGAAAAAAACGAATTTCTCAAAGTATCTAGAATCTCAAAATTTGTTTGTTGTTGTTTGCAACACACGTGCGAAATTGGACATTTGCAAAGTCGAAAATTACAAAAAAATAAAATGAGCAAAAGAATTTTCGGTTTTGGCAAAAAAAATAGCGAACGTTTTTTAATCTTGATTTTTAGTAACCAAACATGCTTTCAACCAGTTTTGTTTGATTGATCCAACTCACGGTGTGAATAAGTGCCATTTGGATGTCCACTTGACTTGTCTACTATTCATTAGTCAGCTATTTGTCGTAAAGCTAGAAAACACAATCAAATAATTAATATGAAATACTGTTGCACTGTTCATACTAAATGTATGGTTACTAGCTAAAACAGGTTTTATTTTTTTATTATTCATGTTTCAAGCCTGTTGTAAAATCTATGTCACATTGTTGAGTTCATTTCCACGAAGTTTGTGTGTTGGTGAGGATTTCATATTGTTTGTACAATTATTATTAGTTAAAACTTTCCAAGTTTACATATTTTATTTTAAACATATTCAGTGGAGAAAATATAATTTATTTATCCCACATGTATATCTACTGATATAATATTAGCACCGACATAATACATATCCCTCTGCCCCTTGCAGATAAAGGTATAGCAAAGTCTGTGGTATGTGCTACTAATGAGAAAATGTAGCAGGTTTTTATTTGTATTTATTACCAAAGAGATTAAAGATACAGGCCCATAGCACATAGCCTATATGGGCCTGCGGAATAGGAACAATATCTGGGGGTTGGGAGGTGTAATCGCTGCCTCTAGTGGGGTGGCACAGGCTACATTTTTTATCTTTATATTGAGCAGAACAAAAACGTCAGCTATTGGATGTCAAACATTTGGTAACCTGCTACATTTTCTCATTAGTAAGTACATACGATGACGTTTGCTATACTACTTGAGGTGCACCGACTTGAATGAGAAATAGCCCAATGGGCCCACCGACAGGGATCGATCCTAGACCTACCACGCGTACGACGAGTGTTTTACCACTGGGCTACCGCCCGCCCTAGACAACAGGGCCATTTAAATACTACGTAACACCTAAGGAGGTGGCCCGGGTGGGTGTATGTCCGAACGTTTTGTAGCGTTACAGCGGGTAGGTGTACTGAACAGCCTTACATAAAACACTTTTTTTAATTACTAAAATAGTTTGCTGATTTTGATTTTTATGTTTTATTTTTTTCATAAACGCTCTGTCCCGGCGACAATGTTTAACGTATTAACATAACCCTAATGTTCACGCTCAATAGTAAGATAACATTAATTAACATTTTGTCCATAACTGGCTTCCATACAAAACAATCATAATACAAAACAATCATAACAGTGACACCCTTCCTTCTCTTTGTGTATGTACGTCACTGCATCAAAACTGGTGTTTTTTCTACTGGAAATGAATAACTTGGGTGGCCCTTGGGAATTTGTGTTTTTATTCAGAATGCCACAAGCCACTCAGTAATAGCCTAGGGCATGCTATGCTAATTAAAATAGTAAATTACAAGCTATTCTTACCTTTTGTTCCAAACACGCTGTCAAAGACTGTGTGGTTGTCACATTCATTAGACAACTACTGAAACCTCTGTATTCTGAAGGCAACAAATCATCCAGTTCAATCAAACCTATGGTTCCGTTTGAACCAAAATCTTCCACAATTCTCTGTACAAAAATTGTTGTGACATTTTCAGGTTCAAATTTAACACTTTGATTTTTCGTCCTTTCAACAGACATTAATAAGATTAAAGTAAATAAAGCTAAGTTCACTTTCATTTTCTGTTTTGAGATGAAGTTCCAGTAACACACTGTTTACGCTTCACGTTCACGTTCGAGATCAAAGAAAGGCTATACGGTGGAAAACAGGATGACAAATGTTATTTGATATTTAATTGTCGGTACTTAATTAACAATTCGAGTAATTGTTCTTTTCGTGACTGTCGAAAAATATGGCGGATTCTTAATAATTTGAATTAACAGACAACGAAACAAATATGAAAACACGTTTACAGCTGACACCAACGTACTCCACCACGGCAAATGTCATGCGTCCGGTGTCATCGTCACACACTAGCACCTGTGCCCTTCTAAACTTTTCCATGTAGCAAAAGTATTTTTACATCAAGGTCAAGGACAAATTGTTTAACCTGCACGTTCAGAACAAGCTGTTGTACTCAGGGCTCGAACTTAACAATTTGTCTCCCACAGCAATTTTTAAAAGAATTGCAATGGGTGAAACAGTTCACCGACGACAATTTTGAGCCTGCCTATGGCAATTTTTTTTAAAGTGACATTTGCAGCAAATAAACCTGACTGAAATGCTATCTTGTTATATGTAGACATCTTTTAAATGTGCAAATGTTAAATATTGGCAGATAATGTACACCAAGTGTATACATTTCGCCGATGTTGAGGCGCTTTACTGACGGCACAAAAGTGCCATCGGTGATGCACTCTACCTACGGCAATTTATATATCAACGACGGCAAATGCCGGCGGTGCCGGCGTTAAGTTCGAGCCCTGTTGTAGCGCAAGCCTGTCCTGGGCACAAGTGTCGGTCTCGGCTGGCTCCTCCATTCAGGACAATCTTTACATCACACTGAACCGGTTTATATAATTAAGGTATTGTAATGGTCCGAGGTGCGATTGGTCGTTCTGTATTGAGTCAGCTTTTGCCATGTACCAACCATTAACTAGCTGGTACATCAACGGTCATGGTGTGTTTTTAATTTTATTTATTTATTTATTTATTTCATTGTTAGGGTTGACCACCCTGTTACAAGAAGAGTAGCGCAGACATCAACAGATACATATGAAATATGGAGACCAATCATAACATCTATGTATACTAACCAAATGACTTGAATTAACTATTACAGAATACTTCCCGAATTCTATGTGCTTCACAAATGAATTTATTTAAATTCCACTTTTGTGTATGGCATTCTGTATTTAATAAAATTATCATTTTTAATCTACTGGGATGACATCTGTATTTTGGACACAGATATTTAATTCTTAAATCCCTATATAATGGACATATATATAAAAAAAAAAAAAATGGAATTCATCTTCCAATATGTCATCACAATAGTGACACTGTTTGGACAAGTCATGTCTGTATCTATTTCTATGAGTGTTAATAATAGACCTCTTTCACATTCCACTGCGCATGTGCCCGTTGCGGGGTAACTCGAGGACGCAAACCGCGAACTCACGCGAGATCTCGCAAAAATAGACCTGTGGACAAGTTGGGGGGGGGGGGGGGGGGGGGGGGGGCATAGACAATGGGAGGCCACGCAATAGGAATGTGAATATCTCCATGATTAATTATTCTATTAGCAGGGATCCCGAACATTCTGTCGACATCCAACAAGACTTATTGGAGATATTTATGAATTGTTGCTTATCACGAAATTAAAAAATATTTTGTTGTTAACGCCCGACAAACCATCAGTTCAGATTCGTACGCAATAAATATCGGATATGGGCTGAAATAATATTAATGTGTGCGCGCGTATATGTATGCAGATATTTGTTGTATTTAATATAATTTAAATATTTATAAAGCATTATACAGATAAATACATTCAGGATTCTTGTCGGGATTTCTTTTCACCAAGTTATTTAAAATTTTGTTCGGCATTGGGAATAAAATTAAATGATACATATGAAATTTGAGCTATGGTATATAAAACATTAGAATCAGGCCGGTAGGAACGATATCTGGAGTTGGGGGAGGGGAGGGGGCACAATCTGTAGTGGAGGGACACAGTCTAGTTGGTGGGAGGGGGGCAAAAGTCATATTTTAAACCGGGTTTATAAAAGTGGGGCTATAGTCTCCCCCCCCCACACACACACCACCACCCCCCCCCCCCCCCCCCCCCCGACTTCTTGTTTGCTACCGACCTGAGAATGGTCACAAATGTAACTGTATTGCATATACAGCTATTTAAATTCGAAGCAAGATTATTTAACTTAAGAAAGATGTACGTTTTATTTATAACAGATTAGACTAGCCGACTGCTTGATAATATAGCTATAAACTCAGGATGGTCTCTTTATTATAAACTCATGATGGTTTATTATGAGCAGTCATAAGGTACTTCGTTTCAAAGTTTGAAGCAAACATGTGAAGTACCATGTCAGGCCCGTAGCCAGGGGGGATTGGTCGGATTTTACATATAAAAGTCCTTGTCCTCAAATGACCGGGATAACGTAACAAGAACGTCTGTCTGAGGTTCCATTTGCTGAAAGTTCGATCCTCCTCAGTGGGCCCATTTGATTATTTCCCGTGTCATGTATCATTTATTATAAATACATTGGTACGACTGAAAACAAACGGTTTCTTGTCGTGGCTCTGTGACCACGCCATTTTACATGCATACCACAAATTAATACAACTTGTTAACGTATATTTCGCAACAAACGTTCGAGTATTATTCTCGAGTGTAACCGGCGTCATCTCATTGTTTGGCAAGGGGTTATAAATTTCATGTAAACGCGTTTGATGAGTTCCGTTTACATGAAATTTCGACACACACACACACACACACACACACACACACACACACCCCACACACACCCAGCTAATCATGCTAGCTACGGGTCTGAAGTTATATACACTATTCATAAGTTAGAGCAAACATCGAATTAGGATCGTATCGGGTTGCATGGGTCTACCACTCTGGAAACGTTGCTGCACTTTATGTTATGTATAATCATGTACGTTATAAAAACGTGTGATACTTGCATACCATATCGATATACAGGACTTCTCCCTATACTTGTAAATGTGTATCAAAGTGCTGATGGTATCGCTAACGATCTCGACCAATGTTCTCAGGTACAAAATACAAAATAGTAACCAAACACTATTGTACATACAGATGTATGTTTACTTCAAACTGATCTTCATGTAAAGAAGAAGATGTCATCTTCTAAATTCTTCAAAACAAAAAACGCAAACAACATGTCAATTTTTACTTCCGCCTTTACATGTGATGTCAAACTTTGAGCCGCGTTTTCGCGTGTGACGGCTAATATATGTTTTAAAACTTCGTAAATATTAGATATTATTTCAAGTGAAGTTGTACGTATCTGATATAAATGATAGTGAAAATAAAATAAAATAAAATAAAAATAAAATAAAATAAAATAAAATATAAAATAAGATAAATAAATACATAAATAAATAATGTGTGGATAGACATGTACCATTGATTAGTAATTGTACGACTGTCTTTTTTCAGTGAAACGATAAGGGGAAAATAGAGCTGTGATAAAGGTCTGTGTGAGTTAGGGGTTTTGTTGGGGGTTTTAGGGGGAAGGGGAGGCATATTTTATTAAATTTTAAATACTGATACATGTGGAGAATTAAACATCACTTGAAATCCGCGTAAGTATTTAATTATAATTCTAATTGTTAAAAGTAAAAAACACATTCCACTAAAGTAATTTCATTGTATGAATCTTTTAATTTTGCGTTGTTAAAATGCCCTTGACAGGCGGCTCCAGAGACTTCGTCTAAGTCAATGTTTCACTGCTTTTGGTCTTAAAAAATTCCGATATAAACATTAGTAGACCGTTTTTCGCAGGCATTTTAACATATACGAAATATGTACGTTATTCGCTAGAGATGCACAGCTCCTACGAAGCTACTCACTACGCTCATGACAACTGTCGATCATGCCCCCCAATTTGTATATAGTCTTGATACCGTCCAATTCGGCAAGGGGCGGTACTCTTCGCACACATGCGCAATGGGAATGTGAAAGAGGTCTATTGTATAGCCCAATCTAAATCTTGTGAGTGCATTTCTAAAATGATGTATATTCCAATCCAAATGTTTTTCTAAAAGTATAGTTCATTTAAAAGTTCTATATATTTCATATCTATCACTACTATTTATATTTGTTAACCATTCTTGTAAATATACATCTGTTAGTCTAAGTTTTAAAGTATTTATAAATATTTTAACATCACCAATGTCTTGATATAACCAGACATAGCCAAAGCCACTACGGCATAAAATATTTTCCATCTGACTTGCCCAATTATTTTTACCTTTGCAACAAAAATAATAAAGCATTAAGTATATTTGTTTACATAGCCTAGAAGAAGTTAGCTGTAACAGACGTGTCCAATATTTAACAGCTTCGATAATGGTTATAATTTAAAGGGGATAACGACCAGTCTCAGAATACACCATTAGATTTGGGGTTTGTGAGGGAACGCATAAAAAACGTTTACATGCAAATCAATGTACCTTTTCAATTTCAGGAAGACTGGAAAGGCCCCATACCTCTGATGAGTATGTTAACATAGGCATAACTTGGCAGTCGAACAGTTTAAAAAATATTTTACTATTAAATGAACCCAATTTATATAATGATCTTATAATTTGAATAACAGCTCCTTTTGCTTTTGACAGAGTATGTTGTAATGCCAAATTTCTTAGTAGAAATTTTAATTTTGTTTTAAATGACTAAAGGATCGTTGCTGCTTTTCAGATCTCAACAATCAATCATTTATTTCCGTATATATGAATTATACAGACATGAACAATAATATCAACAGCAAGAAAAGAAAAAAAGACATGATATAATGGTTACAATATTCTAGCACAATTATAATTTATATTTAATAAGTGACAATGTCATTAGGTAGGAGATCTAGTAACTGAAAGTAGAATTAAGACGTCTTTGTTCAGATATTTCATAGCAATGCTGCCCTATGACTGGGGCAATATGTAATGGCAGAGAAGTAGAAAGAATAGTTTCTCAGTGTCTGTTAATTGAGTAAATGTTGGGTTTAGTTGGTGTAGTTTGTTATATACATGTAGTATATTTCTGCGTTTTACAAGTAAGACCTTGATATTTTATTAAAAAGTGAAATTCATCTTCAACACTAGAGTTGCAGATTTTGCAACATCTTTGTACCTACCAATTTCAATTTCGAGTCGGTGTGCACATATTCTTGTTTTTATTATGGCTTGTCGGAAGTTTGCATTTTTTATGTTTATGTCAAGGTATATGTTGCACATTTGTACGGACGGTTAATAAGTTTATTGTAAAGTAATTTCTTGGATGTAAACAGTTTGTGTTTAAGCCCTATAGTACTGTTGATGAGTGCTGTGTTGAGATATAATTTTTAAAATGTATGCCGTTTATGACCATGGGCTTTAGCAGAGAAGTATCAATCCCATTTTTATCACACATCATGTTGAAATAGTTGTGCCAGCTTGTTCTGTTGGCGTCTAACCTTTTTCTGCATTGTATAGCATCGATAAGACTTTTTCTTGAGTCACATAGATGTTCCAAGTGTGCCCAGTACTTAATCATAGTTTTATGAATTTTCACGATTAACGGGTTCGTTCGTTTTTGCAACCGATATTTATCGATTTGTTTTCCCCCACCTGGAGTAGGAATTTGCAAAATGTATTATGAAGTTTTTCGAAGGGTTCGTTTTACCCAGAAAACGACTATTGATTTTGAAGATAGATTTTAAAGCTTTGTTGAATAAGTTTGTTTTAGAACTAGTAAACTGTCCCCGGGAGTTTATGGTGCATCCAAGATACGTATATTCTTGTGCTTGATTTAGTTCGTTAGCCCCACGATAGAATTTGCTATCAAGTTTTGCTTTAGTGTTTTTTGTTATGGTCATAACGTTTGATTTCTCAATGTTTATAGTAAGATACCATGTTGAGCAAAACTCATTCAATTTTGAAGGTGAAAAAAGGGATGGGCTGAGATTATCCCTTATCTAACTCCTTTGTGAGAAGTGAATGTGGATATTAACCCGTTATTGCATTTTAGTGCAATTTCATATCAAATGGTATGTGAAGGTATTTACTGACAACAGTTTTCAATATAAACATATTTTCTGATGTCCTTCTGTCCTTTCTAAAGCCTGATTGATTGTCTTTGAGTATGTATGGGTTTTTTCACTATATGACATAAAGCGGTTATGAAGAATGGATGAGAACAGTTTCCCAAGACAACTGGTAATTGTAATACCTTTATAGTTGTTTTAGTGTTTGAACAAGAGCTAGGCCTGTCCTACTAACCGCCCTCTTTCTCTCTCTCTCTCTCTCTCTCTCTCTCTCTCTCTCTCTCTCTCTCTCTCTCTCTCTCTCTCTCTCTCTCTCTCTCTCTCTCTCTCTCTCATTTGTCGAAATAACACTGCATAAATGTATATGATATATGACAAAAGAAAATGTTCTGAAGTGCCACTAAGCGAAGTTCTAGATCACATTCCTTTTCTTTCCACGTTTTTGAGTGTTCATCTATTATTTTTTAATAGTAAAGGAGATAGTACCTTCAATTCCAGAATTTTAAATTGACAAAAACATGTATCACACTGCGAATTATGTTTCAGGATTATGTGTAAAA